>NW_007577815.1:19509-20634 GCF_000690725.1 Stegastes partitus
CTTTATTCAAATGACACAAAGCAACAGATGACAAGAGAAAGCCGAGAACGGGCTGTTGGTGTGCTCGATGCTGACTTGTCAGTTAGGGCTGTAGCTAGGTACTTCAATGTCCACAACCCCACCGTCTGTCATCCAAGAAACTGTTTCAGACAGATGATCTGCCACATGATGCTCTGGATGTATGATATACATCACATAATCCTGCTTCCCAAAATGTCCACCAACGTCTCTGAGTCCGTGCTGCATTTGTAGTTTTGTCCAGTATCGAATTCAAATATATACATAGGTCCTCCAGTGCATCCAAACTGTCCTGTCAGTTCCTTCTAACTGAAAAAGGAAACAGTTGTGTGGGTGAAAGAAATTCAGATTTTGTCTGATTAAGACGGTATGATTCTGAGTTAGACTGGGTGTCATAGTGTTCAAGAGCATAATGGTTTATATGTGAAATTACAAGTCTGTATCTCTCACGGGGCTGACAGTAAGGTCATTTGCTGCTGAATTTTGCAATCAAACTTTCGGAAATGTACTCTTAGATTAAGATCTATGTACTAATCGTGTATCATAGTATTGGCAGTTGCTGTGTAACAATGGTAGGTGCTGGTTAGACAAGCTATAATTTAAGCACCATTCACAGCTTCAAATTTATGCTTTGCAATTTTGAAAGCAGGTGTTAGTGTACCTTTTCCAGCTTTGATATTTTACATTACGTGACATGTACTGCTCATGATGCAACCCTGTTACCCCTTGCCAATATGAGCATCCATTTCCTCATCTTGCATTGTATGAATCAAAGCGTGTGTGTATCATGACGTCTTCATCATCAGAGCAATATTTGACTCTCTAATAATATCTCATAGATCTCTGAGTCTGAGCTCTCATAACTGGAGAAATTCTGTGGAATAACACATTTCATAACATCAACTCAAATGTCTTTGTATGAAAATGGAAGAAGTGCAACTTTGGTGCTGTGATGCAATTTTTTGAGTAGAGGAAGCAAATTGTGAAACCATCAAGAAATATATATAAGAACTACATGTTCTTCTTTTGCTGTTGACCTACATTTGCTGGTGACTTAGCAAACAGAACCAAGTCCAACAACAAAATATGTGGTTGTCCAGTCATATG
>NW_007577815.1:20989-22442 GCF_000690725.1 Stegastes partitus
TACCATATCTTAAGTAGCCAACTTAGCCCAAAGTGTCTTTTCTGCATGATGTTCTGGAAGAAAAAAAAAAAGGTATTGCAGATATTGGATAGCATATATGGCAATGCAAAAATATCAATATGCCACCCGTTGGTATTGGCTGACTGATAAATACTAGTGTCTTTTTCAGTCCCTTAGCAATAGAGGTTTGTTGTCATTGTTTCCAAAGATCCTATTTCCTACAAATATATCATCAATGGCCAAATTATGAGCTCCATGACTACTTGGCTTTTTAAATGGTTTCAGAATTCGGCTGGTGTGAAGTCATGTGAAAAAGCAATTACATCCAGACTCAGGAAAATGACAACATAGAATCTGTAGAATCAAACATGCCCTCAGTTTTCATGAGAATGAAGAGGCCTGCAGCAGTGGAATGACACTATTCTGTTTGGCTCTGGTCACAATGGTTCTATCTTCTGCCTCGTAACACTGGGCTCAGTGATGATACTGCATCTGTTTCACTTCCTTCTCTTCTGCGTACACAGAACAATCCCTGTGTTCTCTACAATTCTACAATTTCACTTGGCAGACGCTTTTATCCAAAGCGACGCACATCTGAGAGTAGATACAACACAAGCAAGGATCTAGTCAGGAGAAAACAACCTGGATAAGTGCCATAGAACAAGTTTAAGTATGATGGGAAATTGATGCCAATAGCAGGCAGTGTGGGAGGTAACAGGAAATGTTTTTTTTCTTTTTCTTTTCTTTTTTTCCCAGTCTGTAAAATGCAGAGGTGTTCAGTGAGGAGCTGTTCTCCATGCTGTAGTCACTGCATATTTTTAAGGGAAGGACAAAACTCTATACCCCAGTAAAGAACAGTTCCAATAATCTTAACCATGTGAGCAATGAGATCTGCAGAGGAGGAATATTTCCTGGCCTGTACTTTAACACCACCCTCAGACTACTCTAGATTATGAGCTAAGCTTCATGACAGGAAAGTCATGGGTCAGTCCATCTAATAGACTTGTTAATGCATAATCACGGTGTGTTGCAGGCTGTTGTATGTCCAGAATGAGCTGCTCTGAATCTTGGAAGAACTTACAAGTTTTTACCCAAATATGTACAAAAATGTAAACACAGCATGCAAATTTGTCTTCTTTCTAACTTAGAGGAAAAGTTAAAAATGTCTTTTTTCTCTTTGAAAATGTTTAAATTTAGCCAGTTGTTCACAAAAGGTTTTTGAGTCCCTCAACTAGTGACCATTGAGTTAAACTTCACTCTAATCAGGTGTGACTTTAAAGGACAATGATAAGATAGCGCGCCCAGTGCACAGACTGTCCTTTGTCTGGTATCTAGAAAAAGGTCACCTTAAAATGCAACTTTATTCAAATGACACAAAGCAACAGATGACAAGAGAAAGCCGAGAACGGGCTGTTGGTGTGTTCGATGCTGACTTGTCAGTTAGGGCTGTAGC
>NW_007577815.1:24157-28085 GCF_000690725.1 Stegastes partitus
ACACAGCCAATACTGGGAAGCTAACTAGGAAAAGGCTAGGACACTGGGATGACGGGAACAAAACAGACTAACAAATATCATGAGGGGAAAAGGTGAGTATATATACACAAGTAATCACACAGGCAGGAAAGCAGAACAAGACGAGAGTGTGAAAATACCTGAAATGAGACAAGACTGAATGGAACACATAACAGTAAATGCCAAAATAAGACAGGAAATAAATGAAACCTGACCCATGAGTGGGAGCTGGATGTGACAGTATCCCCCCTTCTAGGGAATGCACCTGCTGTCCCAGGATCTTCAGGAGGAAGGTGGTGGTAATCTCTGATGAGTTCAGGATCAAGGATGTTGCTTGCGGAAACCCACGTCCTTTTTTGGGGGCTGTAGCTTTCCCAGTCCACGAGGTACAGTTGGCCATGTTCTCAACAACAGATGGCCAGCAGCTTCCTGATCGTGTGGGCAGAGTGACAGAGTGACTGGCAGCAGAAGACATCTTTGACAGACTTGACACTTTTGACATGGAATGTGGGATGTATCCTCATTGATCTGGGGAATTTTAAACTCACAACAAAGGGATTAATAATCACTAGCACAGAAAAATGTCCAACAAACCAAAGAGTCAACTTATGGGACTAAGTTCACAGAGAAAGGTCCCATCTTGTACTGAGGGGCAACTGTCCGATGGCGGTATGCTGTTCACTTGTAGCAAGCAACATTTATGAGGCTCTATCAGGCATATGTCCAGGTGCACCTACAATGTCTAACCAAGACCACGGCAGAGGGGGACTTGCACCTCTTTTTTCAAGCCAGAGAACAGAGGTGGTTGGTAACTACAGGCAAATGGAGAGCGGCAGGAAGAGCAGGGCAGGGTGTTGTGGTCGTACTCAACCTGGATGAGCTGCTTACTCCAAGAGGAGGGGTCACGAGAGGCCAGACAGCAGCGACTGGTGTCAAACTCCTAATTGAGCCTCTCTGTCTGTCTGTTAGATTAGGGTGATATCAAGAGCAAAGACTTACTGATGAATCAAACAGTGCAGGAGATGCCATGATGAACCTGATCTGACACCATATCTCTAGGGAGTCCATACAGTCTGAAAACATGTGAAAGTATAATCTCTGCAGTCCCTTTGGAAACTGGATAACTTAAGTTAACTTCACTTAACTTAGCTTAACTTAACTTTATTGTCCCCTGAGAGAAATTTGCTCTGCAGGCAGGCAAGAAGCACAAAAACACAGACAAACACAATCACAGTTGATCACATCCGGACACCACACTAAAATGGACAGCACACAACAGCAGAGAAAACAAATGCAAAACAACTGTCATCCTCCAAAATTTGAAGTAAGTACTTTGGATTTGGATGGAGTGGTCCACGCACCTTTATTTAAAATTAAAATTAAAATATTACTTTATGTGTATTAGAGCCAAGAATCATTTTTTGGAGCTTGCGCTCCTCCAGCTGCCCTCTCATGCCTGTCCTCTGCAACCCGCTCCCAGACAAATTTTCTTTCACCTTCTCACTGTCCATTTTCACTTACCCCTCAGATACCACTGTCTGGATCACAAATACCTGGAGTTCAAGGAGGTGCTGGAGGACCTGGCAAACATGCTGGCTATGGCTCTAAAGGTCCAGAATGAAGATGAGAATGTCATCCAGAGACACAAAACAAAAATATTTAACATGTCTCTTAAAACGTCATTAAACAGGACCTAAAAAACAGCTGGGGTGTTGGTGAGGCCAAATGACATGACTCATAGTGTCCACTGAGGGTTTTGAAAGCTGTTTTCCATTCATCCCCTTCTCAAATTCTAACTAGGTAATAAATGTTTCTGAGATCAAGTTAGCTCCTTGTAACAGTTCAAAAGCAGTGGAAATCAGAGGGAGGAGGAGGGTACCTGTTTCAGACTGTCATGGCATTAAGTCTGCGGTTGTCAATGTAGTGACTTGTTCTTCTTTGCCACAAAGAAAAATCCTCCTCCGGCAGATGATGGTCTAATAATCCCCGCAGCCAGAGAAGACTCCAGATACTCTTTTAAAGCCTGCATTTTGGGAGGAGACAGAGAGAACAGCTGCCTCCTAGACAGGGAGGTTCTGGGCAATCAGAAGAGTGAGGTGGATGGAGAGAGGTGGCTCGTGCCTTAATAAACACATGCTTGAGGTCAGAGTATAGCCCCGGGGAACATTCAATAAATTTGAGATCTCTGATTCAAAAGAGGCGGCATAGAGAGACGTAATGATGTAAAAACATGGGGAATGTGAGGATTACCGGGGTGGTGTGGTGGATCACTTGTGATCACTAATGGATGGATGGATGGATGCTTTTTGGAAGCTCTGGACAAGATGACATTTCTCACATACAGTTGGTTCAATTGTAGGGTGGTACCTGAAGATACCTAGTTTAAACTTCACAGAAAAACAAATAAATCATATGTTTGATAATGTAAAAATCTATTTATGATTAGTGTGACTAAAATGCACTCTAGTTTTAGCTGTTTT
This sequence comes from Stegastes partitus, assembly GCF_000690725.1. Taxonomy (NCBI): domain Eukaryota; kingdom Metazoa; phylum Chordata; class Actinopteri; family Pomacentridae; genus Stegastes; species Stegastes partitus. The sequence goes on from NW_007577815.1 coordinate 26,656, forward strand.
TTCTTTTTTTTTAAAAGTGTTTCTTTATATGTTAAATCTTGTTTTTTTTTTATCCATGACAAATTTTTTTATAAGAAGTCCAAAACCTACAGTGCATTAATGCTTGTTGACTTCTCTACCTTGTCTGAGGCTCTTGGTTCCTACTACAGATGCAAATCTTTTAAAACGTTAACATGTTACCACATCCCAAATATATAGATTAATTACAAAAACCACAGTCATTCCAATACAGTCATTCCAGGAGTAGCTGAGCTTTCCTAATATGTCTGCAGATATTACTTAAACAGGAGTCATAGTGCTTTTGCTGGGAACTATTTGCCGTCATCATTACTCATTAGGATGTGATAGTGAGCATTTATGGCAGCAACCTGGTGTATGTGAGACTGATAATCTCTTATGTCTGCTTTGATAGTAATGTCAAGGTGTGGTTGAACAATGCATTTTGAACAGATAAACAACTACAGCACAGAAGAATGAGATACAGCAGCCTTTTGATACACGTGGTACTAGTACTTGTTAGTAGGATCACTTTATTGTTGGTTTTGGTCTTTGCACTGAATTTGTAGAGACTTCTAAAAATATCACTTATGACTTATACTTTAAAGCAAGCTTACACAAATTCTGTGGTACAGTGCCCACTGTGGCAATGTGTTGTAATTACTGCCTTCCTGGTTTGTAAAACATGCTGGGCTCTGTCTCTACTTTGGCACTGTAAAAATGCAAAGCACTGACTGTTGGAAATCTGTATGCTTCGCACGGTATCTGACCTGGTTGTTGCAAAACAAAGAGGACTGTCAGATCATGACACAGCACTCAAAGAGAATGTATCAGCAAGGGAGAAAGTCCCTGAAAAACTCTGGAAAAAAGGGAAACAAAAGGCAAGAAACCTCAGGAGAAGAAATTCAAATGGAAATTAGCCCTCTACAGCTGAGCAGCTTGGAGGATGTGCAGTGTGTGACAGATGATGCCATTCTGATGGAGCACTGAAGGCGATGAAAGTTGCAGGAGGCCCAGCTCTTACAGGCTTGGTGAGAAGCAGTAGAAACAGAAGCTTTTCTTTCCCTTTTCATTAACATGGGGTACTTAACATTGCTGCTTCATCAGTCTGACAGCGTTCTGACCTTCAGACAGGTCAGTGGACATTAATGTTTCTCAAGGCTTCATTCAGACGTACCCATCACACTGAGAGCCATGGTGCATGTGCTATGTTTGCCATTCGTGATTGGACAGTGCACAAGTTTTGTATCATACATAACAATGCCAGAGTAAACAAAAGCCTAACTCTAAATGAAAGTAATAGCAGCCTCTCAAACTAAATCCAAATAACAAAAAAAATAGTCTATTTACATTCTAGTTATGATTTTGTAATCATAGTAAATTATGTCTCTTATGTGACAACAATTTAACTACAACTTTACCCACTGTACAAT
>NW_007577815.1:29900-66183 GCF_000690725.1 Stegastes partitus
ATCAGTCAGTGACAGTCTTCTGTGGTGTAATGTTAGCTTGGTTTAGTTTCTGCTGATCATTGCTATCTGCCATGAGACGACAGCAGTTAACAGACTGTAATAATGTTATCGATCCATTATGATTGATCATATGTGACCTACAGGAGACTAGTCACAGACAACAGGTAGCTCATTTATGATGCTGACAAACCTGACTTAGCATCAGTGTGAACTAGTCAAGAAACGTAGCCTGAGATTTACAGAACAACTTTACAACACAATCTTGTTTTTCATATAGAATCACAGGAGTGCCGTAATAAAATATAAATCTGTTAAAAAATAAAGACATAAATGTGTAAATATAAAGAGGAATAAATAAAAGAATAAATAAAAAATATGGAAATTTAAAGGTAAACTTTGTTTTTTCCTTTGTTTTTCAATTTTGTATTTGATTTTTCCTCTCGCTTTTCCTTTTTATCTTTGTCTTTTCCTTTTGTCATTGCTTTTTCCATTTTGGTTTTGTTTTTACTTGATGGACTGAGCTGTCAATCAATTGACTTTGAGCAGGGCTTTCTGTCCAGGTGAGTAGTCAATACCTGATCACAGGATTCCTGCTTGGCGCTAGTTGCTAGCATGGTTAAAGGGAAGTGACTTCACCTTGGCTTTGAGAGGAAGTATACACGCACATGTAGTTTGACTGGAGAAAGAGAGGTGTTCCACAAGAACTTTTAACAATCTGCTGAAAGTGTCACGTTTGTGCATTCGCAAATTGCGTTGTGTGTACTTCCCCTCAGCGCCAAGGTGACATCATTTAAAAGAGCTCAGCATTGCACTATTGTAAAATGGTGAGACTTACCTAAAAGAAATAAAATTGATGCAGCAGAAAAGAACATGTAGAATTCCCCTTTAACACTTCTTTTTGTGTCCACAAGGTGGAGAGCAGCAGCACGGCAACTTGAAGGAAAGAAAATGGTCAGTGCAGCTGAAATAAGGCATAACTAGTTACAGGAATTACTGCATGTTTGTCTAGAAATTGTGTTTGTCAAAAGTGCAAAAAGCAAAATTCAGCTACAAAATTAAGCAATGCACTGAGCTAAGCTACAGTTAAACCACAGGTTTCAAAACACATTTTTTTCCCCCATTCACTCTGATTTCAGTAGCATCTATTAATAAAAAGTTTATTCATCAAATTCAGACTTCCCCTCACTCAGAGTCAGTGCCCAAATGTGAATTATCCTCCACATGTTCAGTCTTTTCATGATCACTGGCTTGCACTTTACAGCCCCACCAGCAGAGAGCAGTCTCTTCCTTTCATCACTACCCAGCTGCAGTGGAGCTGAGCTGCCTGCAGTGGGCTCCAGCACTGCATCAAAGTCCAGCATGCCTTTAAAGTCATGTTAAAAATGGTCTCAAGCTGGAGATTACATTTTTCTTTAAAATGTGTTAATATATAAGATATATTGTAATAATATGTATCTGAGGTAGATCTTTGTGTACAGCATCCTCCTTGCATGCCTGGCTGCCAGCTGCCAGCCCCTCAGGGTTTGTGGTGTTGATGCTGAATGGGAAGACAGCTGCCGTGCATGAACCGGCCTCTGTGGAAAAATGGGACTTTATTGATTGCACACACAAAAAGTATGACAACTGTGTTGCTGGTGGAGTCCTGCCAAGGACGCTGTGGTCTCTTCCACGCTGATGATCTGACCTTGATCATCACAGATGAACCAGGCTGCAGATTTTTCCAATTTCCCTGCAGGCCAAGATCCATATCACATCAGTAAGAGAGGAACAGGTTTCAGTCTGCTCTCACACGTGACATTGTTATTCTACAGGAATCCAGATGTAACGTTTCTGCAGTCACTTTTAAAGGGCAAACATCTCCGGAGATTGTTAGCATTTGATCTTCATTATGAGCACTTTGAAGGTGAATGCGTACCAACATTGTGCATGTAAGTTACAGAGCAGAGCCCGGCTGCTGGGAAGGAACTGACCCAAATTCTTGCAAATAAACCCACTCAATAGCCTTGGACTTTAGGAGTCGCCTCAACATGAGATTTTCCAGTCATCATGCATTTCCATGCTTATCATGTTTAAAGGAATACATGATTATCACACAATGTAGATGCATCACTCATCAAAACCTTTGTTGTATACATGTGGACATGTAAGAGTCAGCGGGATATGAAGATATTTTCTGTGTGGACTTAGGCCTACATGACATGAAATAAAATTGTGCATTTTTATGTCTCTCAAAGTGAAAATAGCAAACTACAATGTAGATATATTTTGTTACAAGTGCTTTACTTGTGCTTTACAAAATACACATGTTTTGGCATCAAAATATGTATTATTATTATTGTTATTAATGGTTTTGCATATAGTCTAAGCAGCCTTTTATTGCTGAAGCTGGTCCAATGCTGTGTGTTGTGTCAGTGGTCATTAAGTCCTGGGAGTACCAAAAGCTTCTATCTTTTTAGCATGTGCACAAATCATGATCTTGTTGCTGGAACTTTGAGGGATTTTTTTTCAGAACTGAACAACACTGTGACTACATCAGCACTATATATTTATTTATGCATTATTCTGATGCAGCCTTTTGTCACGGCTGTGCAGATGTGCATGGAGTGGTCTTCTCTCTTTCACTCTTGTTGGTTATGTGGTGGGATGAGTTTAAACGCCATCATTCTTACTAGTCCATAGGGTGTGGTGACCTCAAATACATCCCAGGATAGCTTTGCACAACTCCAACCTGATCCTGTGTAACACCACATAATAACTACAAACACCTGTGTGGGTGTTCACAGCATTACATTTTTTATGTTACGCTGTGTTTTATGGGTTGACCTGAATTTTTGTTTGTAAAATGAAATGATCCAGGCACTTAAGCTTCTAAATAAATGTGATTCAGCAAAGAGTTTAACATTATTACTCTAAAAGTAGAGGTATAAGGTTGCATAAATTGTGAAAAAAAACTCAAAATCCTCGTTAATTTCCACTGTTGCTGTAAATAGTTCATTATAGTCTGCACACCTAGTGTATGTTTTGTAAGTAAAGTTTTATTCTGCAAAGTAATGTGTACCTACAGCAAAATAACCCCAACTATAGGAATTATATGTGATTTAAACAACAAAAAAAATCTGGAGTAAGAAGCTGATTATATGCCATGGTAATTGCTAGTCATTTTTTTAAAAGAAAAAAAGAACCTGTCATCAGTCATTGTATGGTTAAGCAACAAATAACATGAAAAGCAGCGACTTTGTTTAACAGCTTAGGCTTTAGAGAAGTAATGCTCTAAGCACTTGTCATCCAACATTCAGTTGCAATACAGAGCAACTGAGATAAACACAGAAACTGCAAAAAAAAAAAATGAGGCAACTTTCACAAGTCAAAACACTCCAGTGATGATCTACTGATGCATGAAAGAAAGGATTAAAACAAAAACACCTTTTATGGAACACCTCTCACACTGCATGGATGCATATATTCTTTGTTCTGCCAAGCTGGGGTGCAAACCAGTCTGTCTGCAACCAGTCTACCTCTAAAGATTAACTCGTCAAACGTCTGAACGACTGTATTCATGTCGTGCCCTCGAGCCATCCTTGGCTTGTTTTGAATTGTCATTCCTCAATAGCTGTAAAAACAACACATCTGTCAGAGGAAGCGTGGAGCGCACGTGATGCTTTCGCCGTATTTCTGCCAGATCCTGGCTAGAGAGACGTTGTTGACAGCTTGAAGATGAGGCTGCATTAGCTACACACATGGCTGGTTATTTATTTGCGCCACGTGCTGCAGCCTAAAGTGGAGCAGGGGGGATGATGCTCGCCTGCTGTTCTTTCTGCTGCAAAAATACGGACTTACACTCAGCGCTCCTTTAGTTTAATGCTAAAGTCTGAACATTTGTATGCCAGTGTGCATGCTGAGTGGATCCTACTGGTATGGAGATGGAGTGACTCTTGACCTATTTCACTGTTTCCCTCTTGATCCTTCCCACTCTCACTCCCCCTCTTCTCCCTCTTGTTGTTGTTTTATGGTGCATTTTCAATAGGTTTGATCTAAGGAAAGACTTTCCTTTTAGCCCTTTGTTTTTCCTGTGGATATTTGCTCTTTCATCAGCTTTTTCTTTTGTCTGCCTTCGATATGGATACAGGACACCCCATAGTGGTGAGCTAAGCCCTCTACAGGCCTGATTTGTCTTACAACAGACCGGTTTAAACCAGCCTGAAGCTGAAACTAGCTGTGACTCTCAGTTCCATATCCAACCAACCACACTAAGCACTTTTAAACCTCCTCTAGCTCATAGAATTTCCTTAAAGACCAGCTGAGTGACTTCCTCTTAATCTGTCTAGTTTCATTGCTAATTCATTTTCTTTTTGTCTGTTTATTATTTTTTTTAATTTTTAAAAAAAATTCATAGACATATCTTATTGAAAGGATCAACACCATGTTACTATTTCTTTTGAGCTGACTGATGGTGTTATTTTACAGCCCAGAAACTGGCGGGAAGAGTCTCACACAGCTTTCAGTTACTATCACGCCAGTCTAATAAACATCTAATGACGGTAAATAAGTGGTGCTTTATTGAGCATAAGTGATGTTTTCCCTTCTGTCTCAGCAGCGGTCTAATTGTGTGACTGAAACTGTCTCAGTCTGTCCTACACTCTTAAAAAGGGATGAGTCATTTTCATGGTTCCCATGTGTCTGCTTCAGGATGAGAACTGTGCCAGCAAGTGCTGAGAAGTACTATTATTTTCTTGTAAATTGGAGAATTACTTGAAGTTGCACTTCTTTAACCTCTGCCCTGCTTTTTAAAATGATACAGATGGCAAACCGGTCAATTTACTATCTAAAAAAAAAAGCAGAATCCAGTTTGCCCTTAGTTTACTACTTAGTTCAACCTATTAAAGAGAAAACAAAATGTAGGGGTTGAAAGTAGAGTTGGAAACCGGGAATCCCTTTACTGGTTTTAGTGTCTTTGTTCTGTTAACACATTTGTAGTGACTGACGGTAAGCTAAAAGGTCACCATTCACTTCAGTACACATCATCAAGTGAATGTATTGCTGTTCATACATACATGCGTTAAAGTTCAGCAGTCTGTTCTTCACAACTGAGTTATCCGATTACAATTATTTCTGAGGCTTTAATAATCTTCAAATGTGGAAATAATATACTGTGAACATAGACTGTATATGACATCTGGATGTAGCCTTCACGTCTGAAAAGTCAAGCCTACAGAGAAGTGATTTAAACCTGTTTTCTTTTGAACAGCCAGCAGGAGTGACTCCAAAACAAGTCTGATTGTTTAGAAGTCTCTAAGAAAAGGATCCTTCTTCTTACTTGATTTATTACTTCAGTAAGCATGTTCCATATGAGTCTGTGGTCTGACTCACTAGTTTGATATCTCCTTTAATACAGCATGATATTCATTTGGCAAATTATGGTTGTCTAGCAGAATACACAATAACGTACAAAGTAGAATTACTTTTTTTATATGTATCCCTGTGGATATGCAAAATGGAGAATATGGAAAATGACAATGCCACACTTTAATTTGTGATGTTGTAGAGTTTGTTAGTCAGGATTAGCAATTACAAATTTACAACTGTACTTGGTATTGCTGCATTACTTCAGCAGTTACAGTCCACAGAATTGACCAAATGAGAAAATGTTCTTGTCCAATATTTGACATATTGCTGCTGTACACTTGCCTGTCATGGTTATTAATGTGTTTTCATGTTGAAAATGCTGGCATGTTGAATGCTGGTTGTGTGGTAGGTGAATTTGATTTAAAATAGAGGGCAGGATATCATTAAGAAAAACATCTGTCTTGGCCTTATAGCAAACCTCAACATTCTTGTATAACTTTCTGCAAAAAAGCTATAAAACATACTTTCCAAATGACAAACTACTCCTTTAAGTATATTGCAAAACTTCTACAATTCTACAATTTCATTTGATAGACGCTTTTATCCAAAGCGACGTACATCTGAGAGCAGACACAAAACAAGAAAGGATCTAGTCTGGAACAATCAAAAAAAACAAAAAAACAATCTAGATAAGTGCCATAGAACAAATTCAAGGGTGATAGGGCGTTGATGCTAATAGCAAGCTGTGTGGGAGGTAATAGGATTTTTTTTTGTTTTCAGGCTGCCAAGTGCAAAGGTGTTCAGGGAAGAGTTGGGTCTTTAGTCTTTTCTAACTTGTGTGTTTGTGTGTAAAATAGTCTTAGATATTCAAAATATTTGCTTGAACTGGATGCTGTATGTGCTCTTAATCCTTAAATATCTGTGAGTGCTATTTAAGAGTAATGAATAAACAGCCATATAAACCACAGACAAGACAGATGAGCACACTTAGCGTGACACCTCCTATCAAAGGGTGTATTCTCTCAGATTTATCAAGCCTCCTGCCACAGATGACTTTTTCATTATTTCAGATTTGCGTGTTCCTCCCTCCGGTCTCTCCAATATGACCTTGTCCTCCCGCCGCGATGAACAATGGACCTGCTGTCGGCCGGCTCCAGCACTTTCCTTTACCTGGCGCTGGACCAAGTGCTATCAGTTCATGTTGGTTCTCTGCTGTGCTTAATATGGGGTCAGCACATTTGACCATCTCACATCCGTCCATTTATGTACTGCAGTCAAGAAGAGGCAGACGGCGACAGCACAAGACTGTGGCTGTACTGGACGATCCTTGTAGCGTGTGAGTCAGCAAACTGAAGCACAGTTTGGCTGACCAAATGAGACGTAAAAGTAGGAGGAAGTCGGGGGTAGTGACCTTACAAGGAAGATATGAAGTCATGATTGATATTGATCTTTATAGATATAATATTTAACTATGTGTAAGAAGAAAATTCAAGTGAAAGCATACAAACAACCACCTGCGTACACTGTAACCTTTTGTAGTTGACGCAGCAGGGCGTGAGACTCAACTGGGCTCTATGGAGACCGTTGTGTCCACCAGTACAACAGGACGTTAGAATTCGTCAAATGCACTGAGTCACTACTTGTTTGCTGTTGCAGTGTTATGGTGACCCAGTCAAACCCTAGCAGTATCCTCCCTGTCTTTCCACCTCTGCCTGCTGACTCTCTTGTTGTCTTCCTCTGTATCACCATGGAGACAGTAAAAGGCATCTGAGCTCCTGTGAAGCTGTCAGCAGCAGTGCATCCAGGGTTACCTCACGGGGGTAAAGAGCGGTTTAGTGTGCTAGCCTGCTCTGCAGGATGTGCTAATGATAAACACAAGCTGTAACAGTATATATGGGCATGTGGGTTTTATAGGTGTTTTGCTGTTTATGCTGCTGTGAGCTTTGAACTGTGTTCACATGCGGGTATTCCATCAGGCTTCTACAACCAAGACTATTATCATGTGTTTTCTCTCTCTCTGTATCATTAAAGCACAAATTGCACTTAATGGGGGTACTCCGCCAGTTTAGTATTGCACTCTATGGATAAGAGACACTTTGTTTTTTGAGGTGGGCTAACATTCTTCTTGTCCTTATCATTGACTCAGAGGGACATTTGAAAAAATCCTAAATGTATCTTTTATCTTTTTAAAACAGTAATTAGAGACAAAAAATAATCTTATAACAATAACTCAGTTAACACTGATGCAACTGATTTTATTTTAAAAAAAAATATCAACTGCAACTCTACCATGTTTGATGTAACAGAAATGAAGAACAAAAAATGCCACACTCATTTTAGCCATGATATTACCAGGTAACCTTTTTCGTGAATATGCTGTTCTCTAAAACCTGTGGGAGGTTGATGGTGGTGGGATTCTGTTTTATTAACACATAGAGCCTCATCCTGGTCCAATGACCTCAGAGATGGAAAAGCCTGCAGCAGATTTATGGCCACAGCAGCAGTTGGAGTGAAAGGCGAAGGTCAGCACGCTAACATGCTAAAAATGACAATGTTATTGCACTGAGATTTAGCAGGTTTATTTAAAATTATCATATGAGTGGAGCCTGTTAGCATGCAAACATTACTTCAGTTCTGAAATGACGAAGCCTCTTGGATAAGAAACCTCAGGGTAAGAGGTGAAATGTCTTCAAGAACCAAACAGAGAAGTCCAGTTGCTTTTTACTGAAGCTTTAAGGATCACCAAACACAAGGTACAACTATGGCTGATGGGAAGGGCATTAGTTTTGTCACAAAATAGTATGCAAATTTGAATTTGGACATGGACTGATAATTAAAAGTTTCAGGCTAATGACAGTCATTAGGATGTATCCTTTAGAGATTATATATATCTGCAGCAACCTCAGGTATCCAAAGGTAATAATGGGGAAAAATATGGAACCCATCCAGCAGTTGCTGCTTAAAATCAGAAATCTCATCCTCATGGTAGCACCAAATAAGAAGTCAGCGGCTCATTAAGTCAGTAGGATGTATTCTGTGGGGAACAGAAATGTTTCTACGAAACTTTAAGTGCAAAAGTTGTGATCTGACAATCCTCAAGTAATATGCTGACGTCCTGAGGACATTATCTACGCACATGAAAACAGGTCCAATGAAACAAAAGGCAGTGTGTGCAAGTCAACAAAAGCTGGGTAGCATCAGAGGTTTTAATACCTATCAGCCTTGGAGCTGTAAGGAGGGCAAACTAGTACACCATCTTTCAACAGCCAGTCTATAAACCAGTGACCTTAATATGATCCACCTGATCCAGTGGGGCCTGGACATGAAGGCACAGCTCAGGATGCTGACTGGGGAGCATCGCGTGGACAGATGAACAGTAGGTTTGGCCTTGGGCCCCTGTGGTGCAGCCAGCCGTAAATCGAGCGGCAGCCGGATTGAGCCGGTTCAGTGCAATAGTGCCTCGCATTCCCTGGGTGTCTATGAGGACTCAGCTCTCAGTCATTTAATCTGCATGCACTGGCTGGTCCCTCGAGGGTGGGGGTAGATCAAGCGAGGGCGGGAGGAGCAGAGGAAAGAGGAAACATGAACTGCACTTTGCGTGCAAGTGTTACCGCCTGCTCTATTGTGACTGTGATGCTGGTCACCCCGCCGGGCTGTGGAACAAAAGTTCACGAATGAAAGAAAAGTTGGCAATTCTTCTGAAGCCTTTGTGCGGGTTTCAGAACGATTCATTTAAGGTGCATTTTATGTATGATACAAACAAGACATAAAGACACTAAGACTTTATGAGACAGCTGTTTAACTCATGGATTATGTTGAATTAAATGTGCTGTATCCTTTTGCCTTTTTCTGGGAAATCCAACACTAATTAGGTCTTTGCAATCGTTATTTTCAGGTCTTATTTACCATAATTGGCATGTCTTTTATTGCCTAAACTGGGCCCCCTGCTTGCACAATGTGCTTGCAACTGCAACAAATTCTCCAATAATATTGTTGTTTTTAGTGAGTCAAAGTTCACCTGTGTTACCACCATGACACCCACAGTGCCAGTAAAATCTGAGCAACGTTGATCTGCCTCAGCCCACACTACCGACACCATGAAATCTTCAAGAACTTGCCTTTTCTCTTTGGAGGGTGTCTGTATTAACTGTCCCTGCAGTGCACACACAAACACCAGTCCCCTGGCGACTCCCACTCACCCAAAATGTCCTTCCCCTCCTGTGCTAATGTTACATAAGCAGTCACTTGCCAAACAGACAAGCTGGGTGTTTGTTGTCAGCGACAGATTCCAGTAAGGTCCGAGTCAGATATAAACACTGGTCTGAATAAAGACATGCATTCTCCTACTGTAACCACAGAGCCTGCAGGGATTCATTATTCCTCATTATTACCAGTACTATATTTACTAAGATGCCATGAGTCATTTAATTCAGTTTCCCGCCATTGAATGCTGAAACAGCTGTTTTCATTACAATACAAAACCAAAACATTTATGTTAAGTGGACCAGTAAAATTCTTTCTCAAGAGCTGAATCAGTATTAATATCTTCCTCACTTTTTTTTATTTACATAATCACCGACTTCAACTCAATGGTCAAAGTCTCATAGGAGACCGTGTTCTGATAAAGCTATCTCTGCTTAGTTCATGTGTCTAACGCTGAAATCGTTAAAGATATTGAGGACATTACGTGCGGATTACACATGAAGGACAACAAACAGGAACTGAGGCCCTTACAAAACCTTACATGTCCATATTAGAGGAAAGCAAACACCCTATAACCTGACATCACTCAGTATCTCTGAATGACAGGGGATTTGGTGTGTACAAATGCTGTTATTTTCTATTCTTACGTCATTTGGTGTTTCCACAAGCATCACTGTTTATTCAAAGGTTTCCCTAACACAGCATTTTACCAAGAATCACACATGATGCGGATTAAATTGTAATTGCGCAAAACACATGCTGTAATGCTAATATCTATGTTATCTGTACACACTATGATTTTATGTAAGATGACAAGGGAAAATCATAGAGGATTAGAAAGAAAGCAACACAAAGAAATGACAGATGATTCCGTGTCCTTTAAAGGAATAGTTTCTCTTAAATAACACTCCCACATCTTCCTGTTGAAAGAAAGCTACAGTCGGCAGCTGGTTAGCTTAGCATGCAGACTGTAAACAGGGCACACAGCCAGTGCAAAAAAAAAAAAAGGGTTTGTGTTAACTAGAAATAAGTAGCACATACAGAAGAGGAGGATTCAGTCCCAAATAACATGGAAAGAAAACATGTCAACAGATTTTTGGCTGCTTGTCTGACTCTCATCAAGCACTCTGTAGATCTTATGTTTCTAAATGCTCTCATATTGAAGTCCAGTCTTTCAGACTACTTACTTCTTAAACTTAGATGGGAGGTGATGCCCTCTCAACCATTGTACATCCATCAAATTTTAGATCTGGACTTTATAGCTGCCTCAAAACTAGTCTGGTGGCTTTAATCAAGTACTTACTAGTTTCAAAATGAACATTTTGACCTATTTGATGTCAGTTCTGCGTGCGAAACTGAACTGGTCTGTTGAGCCAAAACAACAACCCAGAACTTGTGTAACTTTGACCCAGACTGCTTTGCTAATGTACACACCCGCATACAACGTAGAGCATGTCCCACTTTGAAGTAGTACCAACACAAATGTTGCTGTAATTTTATATTTAGTGGTATGCCTTTTCTTAACATGAACTGGTGAACTGATCACTAAGTACTTGTTGTGTGTTTGATAGATTCTGAGCTTGCACAGGTCTCCTTTAAATCCACAGATGAAATGTGCAGAACATACAACCTGCCATCAGGATTGAACCTGACATTTTTAAGGTGTGTTTCTGACCACTGTGTGCAACGTGCTGCCATTTGTGTTACTGTGAACTATAGTGTTGCTAACCCTTTCCAACTTGGAGGTCCCTGTACTGGGTTTTAGGTCATGTCTGATAATAAAATGCAACCCAGGTTAAGGTTAGCGTGCATAACTTATTCAACAAAGATGCTGGCGTGTACTTTTATAACTAAAATACATGGAGCATCGCTGTGCTCCATTGTCTCTTATAGACTTGCAGATGAGAACTTTTAGAACAGGTTTAATAAAACCAGTTTTGAAAGAGTAATTTGTAAACTGTAAGGCTTTTACAGCTATGAAACTGTTACTGAATGAATTCAGAAACATTTTTTTAGCAAGAAATTTCAAACAGTAGCATCAGACTAAATGTTAAAGCAGTATTTGGTTGTTGTTGGTTAATGACTGAGAACCTTTAGGTGCGTTTCCATGTGATTTTTTGTGAACATTTAGTATAAAGTGCAAATCTAAAGTCTAAACATACTTTGCAAAGAGACTCTTTGGACTTGGCTGAGGTAGAAAAGTTATTGTAGGAATGGAAGCAGAATTTGGAAATCGACTTAGAAAATGATGACATACATGAAGTATAGGACTTCCTTAGGGCCAGTGAGGTTTTTAGTCTAGTCAAAGTAACACATGAAACCAATGGAAAAGTCACATGTCCATCATGCTTTCTACTTTGTTTTTTGAAATTTGTCTGGTGCTCTTTCTGTTAAAGCACCTTGGTGAACTTCCTTCATCTCTATCATGGTGTAAAGGCACCAGTAGCTGTTTGTCCTGATAAAACAATTCCTAATATTTACATTATAGTAGAGGATGGAAAGAGGTAGTTATTTGCATTTTCTAGAAATTATTTTAAGCTAGATTTGGATGGAGAGCCAACCACTGTCATGTCTGTAAAACCTGTTGCTGACCAATGCTGCTGTATGAAGAATGTATGCGGTGCCTATTGTCTCAAACAAACTGTGGTGCATTAACCCCAGTGTGTAGTGATTAACCAGTGACACAGACATTCCAGTCCAGACTTTGTTTTATTGGCTCAGTGAAGGGTGTCAGGCTCCACATCAAATGATACGGGCTGTAAAACAATTAAGGTCTGTCTCCCTGCTGCATTATGTAACCTTTCCGCAGTATCCCAAACATGAAATAGATTTGGAGCATTTCCAAATGCATCAAAAACCCCAACACCCTTGTAACTCAAATGCCAGGTTACGATTAACAAACAGTTGTAAAGGTGCGTCCAGATACATGCACCATCCCATTTTATCGCCAATGGTACAGCCATAAACAAATATGACAAGGAGTGAAAGTAAGCAATTTGGTCCACATAGATAATGCCAAACATTGACCCTGTTACCTAATCAAGAGAATTCAAACTTCGGACATTCTGCAAGTCTCAAAAGACTGAAGAGTCTTATCTGCGACCACGACACTATTTTAGGAACATTTGGGAGACAGATTATGCAATTTGAGCCAAAAGTTAAACAAGAGATACATGAGGGAGTAAACCCACTGTCTCCGGAGAATGCCCCTCAATAGGGAAAAGGCTGACAGAACCTTTGAACCACGGTTAAATTTAGTGTCTCCTTTGTTATGATAAAGCTTGAATGCTCTGTGTAGACAGGAGAATAGGGTCAGCAGCTCAAGGCTCCGGCTTCCGTCGCCATGCTGAAAGCTTATTGTGTGTTGCTTGTCTCTCAAGCCTCGGGGACAACTTTGGGGTCATAAATATGCTGTTTCCACTTTTTTTTACTTTTGGGCGGAAGTGCAGCGACGTTCTCCGTCTCCAGCCATAACTGTCATGCCAGCTTGAGACAAGGCAGGTATCCTGTGGCGACACATTGTTCTGACAGACCTGGAAAACAAAGCTGTCAGCGAGGATCTGGGTATTGTTTCACTTCAGACTGGAGCAAAGCATCTTTGGTTTATTGTTCAACTCAGCAAACAAAGTCAGTGCCACATGCCGGGCATACCGCGCATGAGCTTCATTCTGCAGGAAAGAGACACACTTCCTCAGCCACTAATGCTCCAGAGTGTCTTTAGCCATATAAGGCGCCAGCATGTGTGGAGCGCTTGTACGGGGGACAATTTGGGACACATGCAAGTTCTTCAGCGAGAGTTTCACCAGCATGAGACTGACACTTGCTGTTGTTTATGAGGAGAGCCTCAAGTGGGGGAACGCCTTGCAGCCTTATCAGCACAGCTCAGCCAGGCTGCATTGGCCACGGGTCACCTCCAGCTGTAAACACAACTCAATAACCCTTCCATGTCAAGTCCAAAATGTAAGCTAAATATTTTTAGCACACTGTTAACTGGAAAGGGAAGATATAATCTTGTGTAGCTGTTTTGGGAACAGTAAAGCCCACACTTTTAGTTAATTAAAGAGGAAACGCTGCTTTTAAAAACAACTTCAAAAAAAGTTTTGTTAACTTAAAACGGTGTGATTTGAGTGGTTTTTACTATATTTACAGCTCAACACTGGATGCTGCAAATGAACATCCTTGCAGTGAACACATCTAACAGTTCTATGTGGTTTAATATGGCTTTGTAGACTTCTGCTCACCAACCAGGAGGAACAAGTTTCATCATGTCTCTGCTGTTACATCTGAGTCCTGCATTGCTGCTGTTGGAACATATCATGCACATACAGGTCTACCACACATCACCGGGCATTTTGAGTATGAGCTTATTGTTCAGCTATATAAATATCATATGTATGATGTATACTGTAGCTTGGTGCTGCTGCAGTCTTGGTCAGGGCTCCCTTGAAAAAGAGTGCAATTGCAGTGGGACTCACCTGGTTAAATAAAGGGTAGAGAGAGAGAGAAAAGTTAGGTAAATAATATTTCTAGATCATTATTAATGGTGCTTTCCGCTCAAAGCAGTTTTTTTTTTTAGTGTTTTCAGTCTTGCAGCAGCTGAGGAGGAGAGAACTTTGTATGGACTAGTGTCACTATATATCTCTGTGTCAATAATAACCATTAATAATAATCTAGAAATATAATTTAACATTCTTTTCTATTGTTTTTGTTGATACTACTACCCTATAAGTATATTTTGAATTTTATTTTTTTTTAAAGATGAATCAAATCTTTAACTCAGTTTTGCATATTGAACTCAGATTTTCTAGACCTGGGCGCACTGAAGCAGTTTGTTTACTCAAAACCAGCCATCAGAGCGATGTAGAGATATTTTGCAGCCTGGTTTCATCATTCTCAGCAGCCCTGAGTGGAGCTGCTCTCCGGGAGGCGGCGCTTCTGTCTGCTTCACGACTGCTGATGTCACCGTTGGAGGCTCCGGCTCCTATAAATGCGCCGCTGCGCCGCTCTGCTCGGCACTCACTCCCTGCTTCTGCCGCTGCCGCTCCGGCGAACACTGCACAGCCAGCAACTCATCCTCACCGAGTTGGAGGGCCACAGTCGGAGCAGAGAACCGCCACACAGCCACCGGAGAAGAGTCAACATGTCCGCCTACGTGTCCTCGGAGTGCCGCCGGGTCAGCCCGTCTGCCCACGGCAACAAGTTCGACACGGCGCACCGCAAGAAGGCCGTGGCCAACATCTTCGAGAACGTCAACCAGGACGCGCTGATGAGGCTCTTCCAGAAAACGGGCGACATGAAGGCGGAGGAGAGAGTGAGGAGCATCTTCTCCTACACCCAGGACCCGGAGGAGACGGCTCGGGCCCTGATGGCTCTGAAGCAGCGCAAGAAGGACAAGTTCCTCCAGATCGCAGGCATGGTCCGACAGCTGCTCAAACTGCGCTGACTGCGTTTTACCTTCACCGTCTGTGTCTCTCTGTCGGCTCGTGTGTGAGCCGAATGTGAAAACACTCCCGATGTGACTGGGTTTACCGCCGCAGGTGCAGCTCACCTGTCGTCTGCAGAGAAGCGTCAGGTGCGGAGGAGAAAGTGCAGCCGGCTGCCTGGAGGGCAACATGCGGCAGCTGTCGCCTCGTGGACGGAGGTGACGGCGGAGAGTCCTGCCTGGAGCGGGTGGAGCAGGACGAGCTGACTGGAAACATGAAGGGAATACATGTCTTCCCCAGACTTGAACTCGTTAATGCATTCCTGTGGATGCGTGATTGTGAAGCAGCACCTTGTGCAGGTGTGCATCACCGAGGTGATGCTGGAGCACAGCTGCAATATGAGACTTCTTAGTGCCGAAGAACTGCCTACATGAATGCCTGTCCTGAACACATGCCTTGTTTCTCAGCTTCTCTTTGTTGTATGATGAACACTGTTCATTAGTGGCCACTAATGTATTATTGTCACCAAAATGTCATGGCACAATGTGCATTTCTGAAAAGTTCCTTTGTTTGTCATTTTTAATAAATTATTTCATTGTATACTGAAGTTGAACCTTGTTTGTCCTTATTACACAGGTTTGAATGTGTTGATGCTTCAGCTTCACCACCACTGTCAGATCACACAAGTGTAATATTCTTATCAATTATGGCAGATTACCACATATTACTGACAGCTGGGGCTTAACTGTGGCTCTGTTATAGTAAAGAACAAAGGACATCACAGTGGTGTTGACCTTGATCACTGAGGGATTAGTGAGCAGTCAAATGGACTGCAAAAAACCCAAAACAAAAGAAACCTGAAATCACTGTTTTTTACAAGTCTGGAGTCAAGATTGAATTTATACTTTACATTATTATATTTATATACATTTCTTTTAGAACAGAGTGACACAAAACTCATCTGAGCCATCTGCTGTCAGACACCATGACCTCTTTGTTGGTCATACTGAGGAAACCCCTCATGCCAAACACTTCACAACACCTTGGAAATTGGAAGCTGATGCTATCAGTCTTGACCTCATGATCCTGAAATTAGGTGTAGATAGACACATCGCAGAGCTATGCAGCAACTCATGTGTGTAATGTTGAGTCACGTAATCTAGGATTAGGTTTATTTCTTTGTAAAAAAAAAACAACACAAAGCAGAGGCATGCTGTGAGCACATTTCTGCCTGCGTTCTCCATTCTGACGCAGCAGAGGACAAAGGGAGTGGAGTTACTCATGAGAGGATGTGGTTAACCTTCATTGGGTTTCCCTCACAGCGCTGTATATGCCTCAGCAGACCGGAGTAAACCAGTTTGGCTCAGGTTGTGCTGGCAGGGTGGGGGGAGTGGGGGGTGGACGGCTTTCTCCGCCTAGGAGTCTGTTTAATCGTCCCTGCTCTGTAGATAAGAGCCTGTCTAAGTAGCATTACAGGGTTTAGACGTGTGGAGGCTTTGCTTCCTCACTCTCTGATTCTTTACCTTCAATTAAACCATAAATGACCCCTCCGTTACTGCAGTCACCTGCTACATTTACACCCCCTTGCTAAAGCGTTTTGCTGTGTTTTCTATCAGCGGCAGGGTAGGGTGTGTATGTGGGCTTATAGCTGCAGACACACACATCACTTGAGTGGATGTCTGCTAATCTGCTTGCTTTGATAGTCCCTCTGCCGGCTCAAACCGGTTCCCTGGGTTGTTGTGTATGACGATATCTGACTGCAGGCGCCTCTCGCATGTGCTGAGAGATACGGGAAGCTCCCGTATCAGTCATCCCGAAGGTGTGGGGCTCTCAGGTGAATAATCACCTGTGACTCCAGCAAGAGGAGTGCTCGTACGGTGACGCCAGAAACAAATTAGTCAGCACAGACAGCCAGGTGCCCTCACGGAAATCCAACTGCTACAACCTTAAATATAAGACAGAAAAGGCTATTTAAATAAGTAAAAACTCTTCAAATTGAATAATTATCTATAAGATAAGATCAGATAAGATGAGATCACGTCAAAGCCAAAAGTATAAGTTTATTCACATGGCTGTTTAAATCAACACATTTGGCAACTACTGATGGATTTAATGATGCTGAGTAATCATTTGCCTGTGAAGTTTTTCTATTAATAGGCAGTAAAATAACTTTAAAGCAGCTAAAACTAATGTTTTAATAATGACAAAGTCTCAAATGTAAGCGTAGGTCAGGGGTTGATGGTGGTGATGAACCTGCAAAGAATTATCACTTCACTCTGCAGCTTCCCCGAAACTTTACAGAGCTTTAAAACTAATTTCAAGTCATTGTTTAGCAGATATAACTGTCAAGAGAATTTGAAGTAAACTTTTGAAATGTCAGAAAAAAACACAAGATAATGTGAACCTAATAATGAACCTAACGGTGTTGTCAGACAGAAGCAGTGTAGGCGGACGAAGGAAAGAAAACTTCGGCCATTTTTCAACTTGTTTTCGAATAGGGAAGGGCCGCGTTTCATAATGTCCAGTAGTAAAGACAACAAAAGAATCAGAGAGCTTATCAGTCACATGACTGAAATGTTTGTTCAGTCAGAACTCAGTCAGAAAACGTGTTTCCATCACTCAGAAAGTGCATTACCTCCAGGTCCAAAACCATTTCAAGTGAACACAGAAATATTTTGGCAAAATTGGGAACATTTTTACAAATTTTGCCATTTGTGTTTACATTTTCTAAAGTGATGCTTCAAAATTCACTTAGATGATTACCTGTCAGATATTTCACTCTGAAACTGGTAGGGACCAAAAATGGAGCTAAAAGGAGTGACTGTTGGAGTAACTTTTGCGATGTGGCCACAAACACCCTAAGTTGATGATTTTGTTGCCCTGTAGTTTTCAACAGTTTCCTAGCAAACTGACGTATCAAATGCGATATCTGTGTTAGGGTAACAACTCAAAGACAAAAAAAAGTTAGCAATAACAGGTTTATCTTATTTTAAAAACCTTTGTAGACAAATTTTAGATTTTAGTCATTCACTTTGTTGTGCGTCCTTTGAGAGGATGGATCCCACTCTGATGTCTGTATGCTAAAAATGAAGCTACAGCCAGCAGCTTGTTAGCTTAGCAGTTAGCCTAGAAGTCTTGTAGTCACCCCAAAGTTTCTACACTGTCACAGCTTGTTTATTAATTTCTTCAGTAAATGAGATATACGTTGGCAATAAATCAGCCTTAAAGAATCTGGCCAGTGGATTTTGATAGTTTTGGAAAGAGCAATGTTTCCTGTTTCCCATTGTTACTGGTTTTTATGCTATGCTAAGCTAACTGGCTGCTTCATTAGCTAGAAATTTAAGAAATGAGAGTGATATCTGTCCATCTCTAGGCAAGAAAACAAATAAGCATATTTATCAATATGTTTAAAGTAATAAAAAATAAGAATATACTAATACAAATTTATTTGTGAGTTATTGAACGATTATTTTTCTCATTCAGTTTTACCACTTTATTACAGTTTGTTAATCAGGCTGACTATTTTTGTTCTTTTATCTCGCAGCTGTCCCTTTTGTTTGGCTCGTGTATCTCGCACCAAGAGGCGTTTTTTTTGGTCTCCTTTTCCCTTTCAGGGCTATCTAATTGTTCAGGAAGAAAAGGCTAAATATTCGAGGCAGTCGTCTTGGCCGTCTTTGCCGTGTTGGCAGCGGTGTGCAGTGTTGGACCTGGGCCTGTCCTCTCCCACCCTCTTCCTGCCTTTCATCAGTCTTAGAAATGGCGAATGCTTTGAAGTGAACAGACACTGTGGCAGACAGCCTTCGAGCCTGGAGGACAGTAACCACAGAGAGAGAAAGAGAGAGAGTGAGGTGGGAAGACATAGGTTGGAGGTGTGAGAGCATCAGAGGCACATTGGATTTATATAAATGAGAGGATAACAAATGGAGTGCAGAATTTTATTGTTTTAGCATCCTGACTGGATGGATTAAAACTGAATTATAACAGTGGTCAAAAACACACTGAGACAACTAAATAATAAACGTATGTGCAAATCTGTTAGAGAAATCCTTGCATTAATAGTGTTTGTAAATGAAATGTGTATTTATTTCTGACCATGTGATATTTTTCTGTGCAGAAACATGTGGGAGTAGAACCTCAACAAAGAGCGCTTATGCCTCCTGAATATTCACAATTCTTCCAGTCATTCTGGTCTTTGTCTTCTGAGAAACATACACAATAATGACAGAATGTAAGGCTACATGGCCACAAAATGATCTACTTCATCAAAGAGAAACTGTTATTGCACGGTTTCTCCTTGTTTGGGCAGCAAAAAACAAGATCTATCCTGCTCCTTGAAGTTGAATAGCAGCCTTTGTGCTATAAACACAGCCAGTAGGGTTTAGACAAAGAAAGAGGGAAGCGAAACAGAGAGGTACTACATTAGTGATTACAGCGCAGGGAGTGGCAGTCAACTCGATTCCAGCGCAGACCGGTTCAAACCGAGGTCTGTGATGAGGAACTAAGCATGAGCTGTACACAGGCTTAGGATTAGTCAGCGTTTGGCTGGAAGATCCCTCCATAAAATCAGCAGTCCCAAGCATGTCGGAGTCTTGTTTGATGAAGTGGTGTGGGCTGTGACACTTGGCTGGTTTCACATTAACAACAGACTTCTGGTGATTCTATAATTAGCCTGTTTTTATCATAAATTCAGCAAAGCAGCTGGATGTTTCCCGAGAAAGGCGTCATAAACTGATCCAGAATTGGAAAGTCAGTGACAAAAAATAGTTATATTTCCATTTATCAGACACCAGAGGACACACTTGAATTCGCAATGTTAATTTTTGGAAGCTTTTTTTTCAAACATGTGCAAGAGGTTACTGTAAGCCATCCACCACAAACTGCTAGAATTTACAACAGTTTATAATTTATTGCCACAATGTTTAATGAGCTGCAGAGAATTGAATCCTAAGATACAATGTAAGTTAGAGATAATGGTAAAACTAGAAGGACGTTAGGTTTAATAATTGAGTTTCAACAGGTTTAGCTTTACAGTTAAAAAGACTGGCTTGTTGCTTGATCAGTCTAACACTTTGTTTCAGGCTGAAACTTTGTACAAGCATTCATGAGGTAGCATTTGTGCATTTTTAGCAAAAAGCTCAACTGTTGGAAGGGACTACCTTGAACTTTGGTGCTTTGCTTGGTGATCAGATGATGATGCCTTTTGACATGTCAGATAGGCAAGATTTTCACTTCACTGGATTGCTACAGAATTCAGTATAGACATTTCCCTAAATATACTTCATTTAGTTTGGTATAGACACATTTTCCTCTTCTGAAAAGCTCATGATGTTTCCATCAGCCCCAGCTGTTATTTGAAGTATATTCAGTGAAAATGTATACACTAACATGCTACACAAAGATGATGAATATTCTATCTACTCATTTTGTGTAACACCGGCTAAGCATTAGCCTGTTAGCATTTTGTGTCAGTATATGGCCAATCCTGTGTCCCAAAAATGACATGCCAGTACTACTAAACAGGATACCTTTAATTCATGATTTGATTTTGACACAAACATATTATTTCACTGTGAAGTGAAACAATGACTGAGGCAGGAGAGGATAAATGATTCACTACCAGGACCTCTCACCTAAGACACCAATGTGGGACTGTTACGTCCCCGTGAGCTAGGGGATGAGGGGAGTAACAAGACTAAAAATGAAGCTGGGTAAAGGGACCAAGAAACTGCTTGTTCAACAAAAAAATAGATTTTTATTTTACAAACAAAGGAAAACAAAAAGTGCAAACCAGAGCGAGCTCCCTGGAAACAAAATCGGTCCTAAGGTCACCAACAACTCAACAACCGCAGAGTCCTCAGAGTCGCTGAAATCAGGCCCAACACCACCAACGCCACCACCTCTGTCTGCCAATCTGGCTCTCTGGACAAGATGATCAGGCTGGCTCGGCTTTTCAATTGTCTCTTGATTAGTGCAGATCAGCTGCACCTGGCCACTCCCTCTGGGCACCACCTGAAAGGGATTCACACACAAACGACACCAAAACTAGGCCCCAAGGGCCGTAACAGGGACCATTATTATTTTAGTTTTATTTTCACTTGTTGGATTTCTCTCACCTCTTGTTTAGGTGCACAAACCGAAAGTACATAGTTCAGCTTATGAAACAGTCATACTTTGTTTCACACTTTCACAATGACAACCACATGTTAGAAGCCTAGTTAGGTTTAGGAAAATAGAAGGAAACAAGTTTGGATAAAAATACATAACATGGTTGAAGCTTCTCCACCTGTTTCTGGGTTACCAGGGAGATGAGCACAATCTAATATGTGACTGGTTGGCTGAAAAAGACTGACGGTAAAGGAACAAAATAAATTGCAGAGATATGCTAATTTAAAACATACATGCGACACAAACAACTTAGAGAGAAAAAAAACATTTCCTTCAAAACATAGTTCAGAACGTAGTTTAGTTGTATAGTTAAGTAGTTGTTAGGAGGCAGGGCCGCTAAAGGTGTTTTCACATTACTGAGGATTTTTTAAACTTTGACCCCAGCAGTGCAGAAAATGACTGATAACCACGGCTTGCATGAAAAAAATAATTAAACCACTCGCGTGTGTGAATTTGTAAACCTGCACTGAAGCTGTTATTTTCCTCTAACCCTCCACCAGGATGTAAGACAGTGAGGATAGCAGTATACACTGATGGCCTGATGAATGCTCCTCTGATAGTAACCAACAGAAAAACACAGCTGTTGTTTAGTTTTATGGCTAGAGCCCACTGAACCTTATATAAGCAGAGCAACACTCACTCAGATAATTCTGCTTAGTCATCAGTTTTCAGGCTCCTAGTGCTTGATTCAGTTTTTTCTGTGAATTTAAAGCAGAGCCTACTACGTGTTCAGTGTGTCACAATCAGACCCTTCTCCTTAACTCTGGCTGACAAAGTTGCCTACTCTGGTACAGAGTGTTTTTGATAGTTCAGTCCAAAGCACTGCCCTATTTTCTGCACCACGTGTCAAAAGCAGCTGGTTGACTGTCCGGTCAGGACGAAGGTCAGAGAAGTTATGGTGATGTAAGATCCATGCAGGAAGAGGCTCAAATGTGTGAGAAGAAGAAGAAGAATGCAGGAAAAAAAATGGGCACTGACAGTCCAAGAGTTTTCTTTGAAGCGCCGGCCTGTCTGACTCATAGCGTTTCCCACAGGGGCCCCATGTGTGTGTACTGGCATCATCCGGATTAGCTCATGATGGCAACACAAAACAGACAGAAAATGAAACACATTCCTCCCCATCAAACAAGGATTCCTGGAATTTGGCACATTTGCAGATGTCATGCGCTCGGGAGCAGAGCAGCGCAAACTGAAGGCCCTCATTGTTGTTTTTGGATGAGTAATTTCATTGTGCAGGCCTGCTCTGGAGCGCAGTTTGCTGCGACCTCACATTAGCATGTTGCGTCAGTGGTCTGCGTCGAAGCTGACCCCTGCCACCTGGATGGAACCTACAGAGGAACCACGCAGATACCGTGACGCTTCATCCACATCCGAAACAAAACATTCAAGCGCATCATGGTGGCTCAGAATCACACTGTGGTTTGCGACAGCAATCTTTCCTGTCACTGTTGCTGCTTGTCGTTTAACAAACATAGGATGATGTCCGCAGCGTAGGAAACAGAAAACATGACTATATATGGCAGCAGTGATGCTGTTCCAGGGAAACAGAGATTCCATGTGGTGTGTTGGGCGGATTAAATTCTTTCCCCTGGAACTCATCTTGTTCCCTTATTCTTTGATTGCATTTGATGTTGTTGAGGTTAAACCAACTTTAATGTTGTTGACAGTTACAAACCACAGTCATCAGAATTTCAACACTGTTGATCCCTCAGTTTGGCCTGTTGAAACTCTGGGTGTCCACCCACACATAGTGACAAACGAAACTTAAGTCTGACAGTATACACGCACTCTAACCAGACTGAATCTGGTATGTTCCCCATGTCACATATGCGAGTCTGTTCAATGAAAAACTTCGCAGTCAATGTGGGAACACATTTTTTGAAACATCTTTAAATTACTTTAACAGGAAGTACGCCAAAAGTACAAGGGGTTTGAAATAAAACAAAGCTTCAGAGTTCACAGCCATCCGTGAAGCTATGTGAGACTGTTCATCACTTAACTGGTGCTTTGAGCTGAATGTTAATATGAACACACTATCATACCATGACACTGCTAACATACATTGAGAGAAAGACATGCATGAATTTGCTTGACATTACAGCTCATAGAACCCCCCCCAATACAAAGCACAGTTGATGGGAATGTTATTTGCTTGCAGGTATTTGGTAAAAAAACAAAAACAAAAAAAAAACTAAGGTACTGTACAAATTTGATGGCAACTGTTGAAAAGTTGATAAGAGGTCAAAAAATCTGTACAAGTAATTTAATGGCAATCTAACCAGTAGCTGCTGAGGTGTTTCAGTCTGGACATAGCCTTCTGAAGCCATTCACGCTGCTACACCGCTGAAAATGCTAAAGCAGTAGCACAGCTCTGTAGATCAGGTTCAGTTGGCCTGCTCACCCTGCAGCAAATGATGTCCATTTTGCATATGCAAACATGTCAAATTGGTTATTGTTGTGAGTATACTGACATTATATCTGTTTCTGGTGTAAACCATAAAATGGAATAAAGTGTAATCTGTCAGAAAACATGCACTCACTGACTTTAGACCTTGCTCTTCATTCATTCATTTAATATCATGCAAATCATTTGTACCATGTTTGTTGATAATGCTGCTTTATGACTGATTTATGCAGCTACTTGTTGCAAATGTTGTTTGACTTGCAACTTGAGATTCATGACAGAAACTGGATTTCTCTGGTATTAATGTGTCCACCTTGGAGAGTTAGTGCTGTGTACGCAGTTAGTAAGCAACTGACAACTAAATCTTCAACAAATGTTCTGACTTTTAGTAACCTCTCCATCTGTAATTGTCCCCCTGACAGGACGGTCTGTTCTTTGAGTTGGTGTGAGATGACTCCCTGGAGCTACAGCAGAGTCATGTCCAGGGCTTGGTCAGGATGGGGGCCTCTATTGTTCGCCTGTATCACTGTGCGCTTGTAGGTTGTGTAAGTGTTTGTGTGTGTGTTGTAGGTAGCTCTGGAGAAAGCCCTTTCCTGTGTGGCGCTGAAGGCTCCTTCTGGGGCTGGGCGGCCGACGGCCCAGCAGACATGCTGTCTCGCTCCAGTTCCACTACAAGGCCTAACCATTGTTCTGCATCTCACTCCCTTTGTCCTGTCCAGTCTGCCAACCCCCCCGCCCTCCCTCCAACACCTCCACCCTCTCCTCCTGTCTCTTGCCCTGCAGGTGCAGCAGGTCTGTGGCCCAGAGAAAGAGGAAGTGCAGGCCAAGAAACAATAGCAGAGCTCAGCTCCTATTTATACATCAACTCTTTGTTTTATCTATATGTATTTCACTGCTTATTTCAGGGCTTTGACATCAGTTTGTGTGATGCTGTTACCATGCTGCACGGTAAAATCCCCTGTGTCAGCACACAAACATGTTCAGCTTGTAAGTGTTGTTGATAGCCAACAGGATTATGGGATTTCCCCTTTGACCTGGGAGTAAAGTCCAGACTATATAGTACTTGTAGCAGTGCTTCATGTTTATCAACAGTAGATACAGTATGCTGGCTGATTTTATAATGTATGAGGACGTGCTTTGGAAATCACCCATATCTCCCTGTCAGGTTATATTTCAGTGGCTTCATCTTATCACATATGTGGAAAAGCTAAACGAACAGCTTCAACATTTCTCTGCACACATTGTGAGAACAGCAGGGAAACACCATCCTAAACACAGGAAGTACCTAAATGTACCGTATGATGTAATTGTAGATGTTAGTGCAGAGCGAGGCTATCTGTGCTGGTCAAGTGCAATATGTCGATGATAGCAGCCTTATGTGTGTCCTGAGAGTGATTATGAGATACTGCAGGTGACCTCCAATGATATATAACAGGTCAAAGTGCTCGGCTGGTAAAATGTGGCAGACAGATAAGATGTAACAGAGCAGTGAGTGTATGTCCTGGGTGCAGCACAGCCATTCTCTAGGCTTTCTCAGACTGAACAGACACTGGATTGTAAATCACTGATACTGAAAAGTGAGATTACTGCTGTGCATGAACACAGCAGCCACCCAGTGACCCCCTTGAGACACTAATATGAACTGCAGAGGACCTTTTGTTGACTTTCACTTAGAACATAATGTATATCATAGACAGACCAGAGATTGCAAATCAGTGCAATTTGCGCAACCAAAACAATAAATGTGTATGTTCTTTGTTTACCAAGTTGCAGTTTTTTCAGACCTTACGGCTTAAGTGACATGATAGTAATATAGGGCTACGTTGTGGAAGGTTAATCTTTCAAGAGAGTTGAAATGTATCGGAATGAAATATGAGTTAATCAAAAATGTGCAGCAGAGGAGGAAAACAACATGACTTCTACCGAGGAGACAGACCGTGCACAGACTGCAGCCCTGACACTGAAAGACTCCAACGTGTGCAAAGTACAAATGTGTTCTTGTTCTTGTTGGACAGACACTGCAACATAATTGTTCACCACGAGGACTACACACCTACACACAAATGGAGTGATATTTTGCATACTGGAGTTCACAGTCTGATCAGGCACACAGCCTAGTAAAGGAGGCCTGAGGGTTTAGCATGCACCAAACAAATTACTTTGTAAATGTAAGTATGGTATGATTATTGCCTGCTGTCATGAGTTTTAGCCCAACTTTTAATTAAATTGTCCGAAAATAAAATGTACTTCTCCACAAACTACAATGAAGTGAGTATTAACTAAATAGTTTCTGAATTCCTTTTTGAGGAAGTAAAAAAAAAACTCCCGGCACTCCAGGTTTGTCATTGTGTAAAATGAGCATGTTAGTTGAATTTTAGGGTTCAGGAAGCTGCAAAAATTGCTGCCCTTTGAGTCTGATGTTAGAGAGGTGTGGGTAGAGGGATTACACCTGACAGGCTCTTATTGTGAAGAAAGTTGATGCCTCGACTACTATGTATACACAGGTTCTTGGTCTAAAAGAAGACTGAAACGTAACAGTTTAATCTCCCAAACGAAAGTGTATCTCCATTAGACCTAGCTGATGTTAGCCAGCATCACAAACTACTTACTGTCTTACAAATGCATCCAGTATGATGCTAGGGAATAATACAGGAAATTAACTTAGCTACAGGACATTTTGGCAAAGTTGTACGTCAACTCAAAAATAAAATTGTCACTGAAAATTCCACGGAAACTGAAGTGTAGCTGTGCAGCTGGACTAACAAAGAAAAGTCGATGTTTGTTTACATCCTCGGCCTCAGTGGCTATTGCTCACAGACAAGTGGTCATTTTCACAGGTCGAAAGTAAAAAGCTCACAACAATAGCTGTTTCCAATCACACAACATCCATCAGCTGAGGCAGGAACTTGATAAAGAAAGGGGAAACTGATAAGGCCCAATTGCTCTGAAGCAGATCCATATCTGAGCGGCAAACGTCAGGCACTACGCCACTGGGAGAGCGGATATGTACTTGGTCTGCTGCAGTCACGCTTTGGTCTGGGTTTGCGTCTATGGTCTGCATTAGCAGCTAATGTGTTCAACAGCTGCTGTGGTCAGATCATTAGAGCGTGCGGCTTAATTCAAGTGATTTTCAAGGGAACAATGCACTTTGGTCACTTGCGAGATGTTGTGCATCATTTACGTCTGCCATGTTGCAATAAAATCAGTCGATATCTACTCTGCTATCTCACACTTTATCAACGCACATTAAGCTGTTACATTTACAGAAACAATGGCTCTTCCAGTGGCCTAAACTTGAACCCTTTCAGGTTCATCATGGCATTTGTCCAGCTTATTACGGTCAATAAAACTGTGGCTTGATTGCAGGAGCTATTTACTGTCGATAATAAAATAGTCTTTTCACTTACAGACTGCCTCTGGTGAATATATATATATATTCCCCCAATTGACATACCCATATAGTGTTTATTGTCTCTAAATTTTGATAGCATGACATCAGAATTCTATATCCATACTCTCTGGATTTTGGATGGGAAATTTCCCAGGAAACCATGTAGTAGCTGTTTGGATATTTTAATAAAAGACAAAAATGTCAGTTCATGGAGGTGCTGAAGTCTGAGGATCACCAGAGTTAGTAGGATTTATCATTTGAATATAATGAAATGTTCAAAACATGATGCTATCAGCTCATCAGTAGATGCTGATATACACTGTCGCCCATAAAATTGGAATATTTTTTGTTTTCAGACACATTCCTCTTTTTATTTCTAATAGTAATCACTGTTGACCAGGTGCAATGTTCACATACTGAGTCCCAGTTACCAGATGAATTCTGACTTCATGAGCTGACTGAAGAGTGGGACGTCCTGCCCATTGACACCATCAACAAGCTGGTGGACAGTATGCCAAGATGTCTTAACCCATTGATCAGTGTCAGGGGTGGTCATACTCAATAGTAGTGACTGAGAGACATTTGAAAGAGTAATATTGGACATTCTAAAGCATGAAATCCCCTCGAATGCGTGTTTCCTGTTATATGACCAAGGTTGAAAAATTGAAACAAAACCCTTAATCCTATTGTTCAATACCCCAATGATGTTTAAGCATGAATTGACAGTTTGCAAAAGTTAATTGTGGTTTAATTCTTTACTGTGATATGTATTTATGCATGTTGTGAAATCAGTAAAGTTTTGAGAAGATATACACTTTATCTATGAAGAATAAATCACATTGTTGCAATTGTTACATGACAACAGGTAAAAAAGATATTTTATTCCAACTTAATGGGTAACAATATATTTCACACTGAAGATTTAAAGTCTAAACTTCTGCAGTGGTGGATGGACAACCAGACCAACATTGCTTTTCCCAAGGCCATGCAGCAAGATGGCTTAAAATCAGTAGTACTTACATGATCATGTTGGCATGCCTCAGTAATCCTCCAATGGAAAGCTAAGTAGGTAGATAAAAAAAAAAGACCAGCACTGGAGCAAAAAGCCTACCTGAAGGTTCAACCAGAATGCAATGTGGCCGTGTAAAGTAAATCAGATTCATTTATCCTCTCTCACTTGTTGCCTGTTAGGACTTGCTTGTGATTTGGTTGTCGTAATCACGTTTTTTGAAGTTGGATTTGTCTTCTTCTTAATTTTAATCCAATTTACTAAATGAAAAATAAAGTTATTTGTGGCTGGCCTTCATACTGCAAAGTAGGTTGTCAGTGAATAGAATTTGTCAGTAAATGCAGCGTGACAAAATTGATCCAAGTCAGTTTTATCAATAGAAACTAACACACTAGCCTCAGTTTGTGGGTCAGGAATGAGATGTAAACACAGCACTGATTGATGCTTTTAAAGGTCACATATTGTGCCGCTTTTCAGCAAGTTAAATAAAGTCCCCACAGTGTACCTTTCAGTTTTTCACCGTGACCATATGACACCTGGTTTTAAGGCAGTTCTTAAAAGGCTGTTATGCTCTAAAAACCAATGACCTGCTGCTGCTCCTGTCCCCTTCAGGAAGAACACTGCATCTGTAATTATTAGCCAGAGGTGTTGACTGTTGGTTAGTAAGATGTCAAACAGCACCTGGGTCAAATTCTTACTCGCTTGTAAAGCAGGGAGGCTGACTACTTGTTATAAACAGCTTTATATGTGGAGAGTTTCTATTTTACATTTGCAAGCTTTTCAAAACCAGAAAACACAATAAAAAAGGATTTTCACCATCTGGGACCTTGAGGTTGATATCTTAGTAATCACTTACTTATTTACATATCTGGGAGGTACAGAGCAGATCGTTCAAAAATCTCTTTTAGCTCTGTTTTTGGGCTCCACCAACTCCAGAGAGCTATATTTTGCTCTTTACATGCTACATTCTCCACTTCACCATTGAGTCTTTAACTATGTCTGTCTCTTGTTTTGTGCTGGCTGGGTGATGTGCAGTGGGATTTTTAGAGCATTTTAAAGCATAAAGCATAAAAAAACAGCCAAAATAGTGAAGTTAGAAGTTGGACAAATTAAAACTCAGAGCATAAAGATGCTGACAGGCTCTGTAGATCTGAAGGGATGTGTCATTATTTTCTTTGTCTCCACAAGCATCAACTTTCACAAATGTGATCAACTGTGATGACAAAAATACGAATTACTGTTATTTTAATGAAAAATACAACATTTTAACATGCTTAAATTAGCACATTATAATCTCTAGTTTTAGTGCTAAACTTTCATTAACAGTAGCTTTGAAAAAATATAAATTGTTACGTTTTTGCAACACTAAATACAGCGCCCTCCATAATTATTGGCACCCCTGGTTAAGATGTATTCTTTAGCTTCTAGTAAATTCTGTTTTTTTCAAAATAATATAGGACCACAATGAAAAAAGAGGAAAATCCAACCTTTAATTCAAGTGCATTTATTCAGTGTGAGAAAAATCCCACATTAAAAAATAATTATTTTACATCAAATCATGTGTGCCACAATAATTAGCACCCTTATGGTTAATACTTTGTACAACCCCCTTTTGCCAGCAATTAATTCATTTGAGTTAAGTTAAAGGTTACATTTTTCTACAATTTTCAGTGTCAGAGTATGCTTCTGCAATAAAAATTGAATTTATTTTAAGGCTTTTAACATGTCTTAACCTGCCAGTAATTATGGAGGGCGCTGTATAAAGTCAGGAGATCTCTAACAGCAGTAGCAAATAATTATCTAAATACATATATATGACTGTCTGCACCAAATAAACACAGTAACAGTTAAAACATTTCACTTTGGACCAAAGTGCTGGAACAAAACAAACTTACAAAGACTCAAAATGCCACTACCTCCCAGCTAATATAATGTGCTTGTTGTATCAGGTAGCAACAGGAATGAAAACATCACAATTTCTTTTTGACTTCTGCAGCTGAGCTCTGAAAAATAAATCTGTGCAGCATTACTTAGCCAAACTTAAGTCCTCAGAACTCAGAAATATTTTTGATCCTCCCTCCGTTCTGTTCTTCAGCCCCTGCAAAGATGTGAGAGGCTGTATTTATCTTGGCCTGTAATCAGGATCACTGTGATAATCAGAGCGAGAGGGAGGCAGTCGGTAGTTGTCAGACTGTGATGGTAGGCGATGCGGGTCCTTAATCTGGCTACTCATGTCGACTCAAGGCGGCACTGAAGATGAAGGCTTTGGCAAACCAGCGGGGCCACATGATGAGAGTATGACTGGTACAGAGAGGAGGCTGTTAATGGGGTCAGCAGGTAGTCATCGTGGCCATGATGTCACTGACCTAACTTTTGGCTGGAAGGAGGAAGACAGTAACTGAGAGAAAATAAGTACATTTTGTGGTTATGTTGTTTTGTCCATAAAGTATTACATGCACACACAAAAAACCTTAGTTCATACATGTTTCCTACATATGCCATTATCCAATACTGCAGTGTTTTCCTTTGTTAAATAAGTCACCTGTCAAAGTGTTAATGTCACAGAACAAAGTTTTTTTCTACAGTGTGAGTGTACAAAGTGGCTGTGCACGTGGGATTGAAAACAAAAAAAACAAAACAGCATCCATAGTGTTTAGATGAAACTGAGTCAAACATAAACACTGGAAAAATACACTTGAGAGTGTTGGAGAGGGTTGCTACAATACAAGCCCATCTAACATTTAAGCTCTAATAAATAACAATTTGTAGAAACAAAGGCAGTGAAATATGGCTCCTACAGTGAAATAGCAGGTTTTCATTTTTCAAGCTCAATATATATACATATTGACTTACAGTGGTGCTGATTTTCCATCATAATATAATAAAACTACAAACCGTCTTGGAATGGGATCACAGTAATGTGTAAGTATTTAATAATGTTGTAATTAGTAGTAAATAGTAATTACTAGATAATTAAGTGAACACTTGGCACTCATGGATCAGACCACACCCATAGTCTAACTCAGCTTTTATTTTGATCTCACCTACTCACCTGTACAGTTTTGTCACTGTATCTGGCACAGCAACGCTCTCTTGTTAACAAAACCTGTCCACAGACGGTCGTAAATTGCGGTTAAGGTCTTGAAAACGCCTTTCTTGTACTTCCTACTACACACACAGATGACTCACAAAGTGAAAACAATACCAGGTTCACTATCATGGCTCGTAATTAAGCTTCTACAGTGTGACCCAGCCAATCAGAAAGTGAGCT
Source organism: Stegastes partitus (assembly GCF_000690725.1). Taxonomy (NCBI): domain Eukaryota; kingdom Metazoa; phylum Chordata; class Actinopteri; family Pomacentridae; genus Stegastes; species Stegastes partitus. Next base: position 61,110 of record NW_007577815.1, read on the forward strand.
GAGGACACAAGAGGCTTTGAGGTTGCACAGGGAGCTTTAATGCTGGATAAGTATACTCAACAACAGAGAGTAAAATCTACAGAGTGTCTGCATGTGCTTGGACCGGGCCGGCTGCCCCGAAACCGGTTTCAAACCTGTACAGATTAACCCTGTGGATAAAGTCAGAGGGAGCTGGAGAGATCATAGCGGAGCACACCACACCACTGCTTTATCCAGGCAGCCTGGCACCTACAGCAAAGCCTCTAAGCAGATCAGCTGTCAGCCGGCCAGAACAAATGTATCGCACTGTACACAAAACAGTAACTTACACTGAGCAAGCTGGATTTTGTTGCAGTGATTTGATTCTGTTCTGCTCTACTTTTTTAAAAAACATTTTCACTTTGTCAAATCCAGACAGGAGCACTTGCAAAGATAGAAGCTTTTTACTTTAATTGTCAGGAAGAGAAACCGAAGCCATGATTTATACTGGCAGATGATGAAGGAGTTATGCACTTTTTTTTTTTTTTGCTTCAACAGTCTGGCAGAGACAGTAAAGCTATGATTTATACCGGCAGATGATGAGGGAGTTATGCACCTTTAATCAGATTTGGAGCACTGAGCACACACAGGTCCTGCAAGAAGTTAGAAACACTAAGCTTATTATTATCCACAATTATGAGTCACACATTCACCCAGCTAGAGTTATGTCACAACCAGGAGGTCAGTTTTTTTTCTTGCAACCTTTCTGCCCCCAGATTCACACCACCATTTCACAGGTGTATTTGTAACCTGAGCGAGTTTTCTGTTTGCCGGTGAAAGACAGGTCAGAGATCAGTGTGCAGCCTCTGCGAGGGACTGGGGCCTGGTTACTACCTTGAGCAGGCCAACACTGAGATGAGATGGATGATATTACTGGTGGCGTCCACGTGGAGCCATGAAAACTGGTTCCAACCAGCTTTGTTGACTTTGCTGTTCCCTTTGTTCTACATTGAATCAGCTCTTCTGCTAATGTTTGCTGTCAGCGTCTGTGCACAGATGGCACAATTGACGGCAACTTTTTACGTTGCGTTTAGTTTTAATGTTGTGAAATGCAATCCCATGTGCACACATTTCAATATAATATCACAATTAGCAAGAAGGTATTTTTTTCTATATAGAAAATGAGATATATTTTTTTTTGTCTCCCTGCTGTAATTGACATCACAGTGACATATTAAGTGGCATCATTGGGGTGCTTGGAGTGAGTTAGCTGGCTAAGATTAATTGGTATTTGGATTCAAGGACGGGAAAAAGTGTGGAGAGGCTCTGGTGTCGATGGAAAGTAGAGAGCACCATCTGGTGTTGATGCCTAGCCTGACAACTTTTAAGATTAAATTGGAATTTCACTATAAACCCCCTCTGACCTCCTCGGCTGCTGTTAGCAGGTAGAAATTTCAATCTCTCATGCAAACACTGTGGAATGAATTCTGTACATTTGTTGGTGCATTTGAAAATAATTACAGAAAAGCATCAGTAAATGTTTACAGTAACTGGAGATCACATAGTTTCTCGAACTTGGATTTTACTTTTCTTCATGACGCCATTTAACTGAAGAACAAAAGAGACCCTTCTCAAAGCAGACGAAAGCATAGATGTCCTTGTAAGCATGGACCCTGAAACTGAAGCAGCTCAATTAAATCCAGCCATCATTTATTCTGTTATTTACACACAACTGCACCTCCTGTTGCGACTTGTCAGAATTGTCTTTAGAATAAAAGGCTTATATGTATCAGTAAGAAATACAGTGATCCAGTATTAGCAGTCAAATCCCTGCACCTGCAACGCTTCACTGAAATATAGGCTTAGAGATTGGTATTAATTACACCTTTTTGTTTTCAACTGTGTTTAAATTTCAGCTGGAAAAAAAGGTCTAATTAAACAACTATTAAGTCAAGTGTTTTTTTTATTCATTTAACAAAATAGTCAGAAAACATCATGACATTTAAAACAGTGTGTTGTCAGGAGTCCTGGTGAGTACTGTGTTCATGTCCTACCACATTTATTGTAATTACTAATTCCAACACTGAGCCCAAGATCCCAGATCTAAATACAACCAGGAAGTTTTTTCTAGTAGCATTGGTATATCTGACACGATGCTTTATAATACCGAAGCCAAACACCTCCCATCAGAGCCTTGTTCAAAGTAACTAAACACTAATTCAGTGGATGTAATGTTATGTTGTTAACACAGATTGTTCTTGACCCTCATATGACCAACTGTGCAGCCACACAACAGGTGTGAATGTAGGATTAAAACTTGGCCTGTGTTGAGACTTCAGCAAAGAAATAGTTGAAGCACAGCAGTGATCATTAAACTGGGGCTCAGTCCCCATAATGCATCATAAACTTGTGCTTCTCCATGAAATAGATTCAGTAATATACATGTCTGTGGCTGAACTGTTTAACCGTATTTTTAAAGTGCATATATTATGTTAGGCTGCAAGGTGGCTCAGTGGTTAGCACCATTGCCTCGCAGCAAGAAGGCTGGTTCATGTCCCAGTTAGGACACCCGGGATCTTTCTGCGTGGAGTTTGCATGTTCTCCCCGTGCAGCGTGGGTTCTCTCCGGGTTCTCTGGCTTCCTCCCACACAGTCCAAAAACATGTTGAGGTTAATTAGTGATTCTAAATTGTCTGTAGGTGTGAATGTGAGTGTGCTTGGTTGTCTGTCTCTAAGTGTAGCCCTGTGATAGACTGGTGACCTGTCCAGGGTGTCCCCTGCCTTCGCCCTAAGTTGACTGGGATAGGCTCCAGTCCCCCTGCAAACCTAGTGAGGATACAGCGGTGTACATATGATGGATGGATGGTTTATGTTATATGCATTTTTAGAGTTTTTCTTTAGTTTTTTCGTGAGCTATATTTCATGTGTCTGTTTTCAGGTTGTGATGTACAGCACCTTTTACTGATTCCCTTATGTCAATATGTATAGTTTCAGTATCTTGTCTTTCCTTTCCTTTCATTTAGGCTTGTTTCTGTGTTATGAGAGGACCGATTGGTAGAGCAGCTATTTTGAATGATTACTTTATTTTAATTTGCAATGGTGTAGGACCATTTTAATTTACATTGGATGTCGTGTAGCGATGGTGTATTCATTAATTTGCTTATGTATTGTGTGACAAATCCCTGTTTTTGGCTCTATATTAACTTCCCTTGAGGAGCATATCAAGCTGATTAATTATTCTAATTGATTAATGCTTCCTCTTTTCTCTGGCCTGCGCTCAAGTCTTCTATTTAGCCATCTTGCTGCTATTGAACATTGCTGTTTTCTTTTATTTTATTTTGAAGCATTGTAGATTAAGTCTTTTTAGTCTATTTTTAGTAGAAAGTGAGACTCAACTGCAATTCGGCTCAAACACACACGAGTAGACATACCAGATGTAACAAACTTCATGTGATAAGTAACTTCATTGTTGCTGCAAAATAAATCCTGACATCAGCCATCATCATGTTTCGTTGTGTCATCACCCCATCTAGTGGTCAACATGTATATCTCTTCATGGCTGCTCAGACTGAAAAGCCATAGTCTATGCACAGATATTTCAAATTCCTGGTTTGAATCACATTTGTATTGACTAAAAAGAGTGATTTTTTTTATTTGTGCTGCAGCAAAGCAGCGGTTACCAAACAGCAGTGATGTAAGTACGCTTTGCCTTCTGGGTGGAACAATAAACAAAAGAGTTCCAGGCAGCTGAAGAATGGCACTTCCTCTGTTTGCATCCAGCAGCCGGAGCTATTTTCTCTCCATTTGGCATGCCGATTCTTTACATTGTGCTTTGTTCCGATTCCAGTGGTCATTGTTTTTGTTTTTTTTTGCTGTTAATTCCACAATTTGTCATGGGCAAAGCTAAACAGATAGACGCAGGGGGAAAAAGGCAGAACAAACATGAGGCTTATGAGTCACTGCGTTTGATGCCGGCTGGGGAAAAGGAAAAACAATGCTTTGATCTACTCAAAGGAGGAATTACACTCTGCCTCATTTTATATTATACTCAGTCACACACTAAGAAGTACAGTAGGACTTTAAGAGAGCGTTGACTGACAACTCATTACCAGCACAGAGTGAAAATGAATCTACTGACACAGTCGTACGCACAAGAATGGAAACTATTATCTGCACTCGAGAGAGTAAATCTCAAATTATTCAAATGTTTTTCTTTAAATCTATTGTGCAGTTGAGGATTTGCTGAACCGACAACTTGGCGTTGCTTTGTTTCGTAATACACAAACTACATTCTTTCTAATTCCACAGTGAGCACTACATCATCATTACACTTGGGTGGAACTGCATCTAAACATTACAAATCTATTTTTGATATCTCCACTGTGCAGAAGCTTTTTCAATAAATAATAATAAGCTGATATCTGATTGGGTAATTACAAATTGAAGAAGAAGCTATGCACATTCAGTATGAAAACATAATGCAAAACAGAACATAATTAACGATTCTAAATAGGGCTAAAAACACTGAGATGTAATAAACTATAGAGATATGAGCTGAGGGGAGGCAGTTGATGTCTCTCTGGAGCGTCCAGATACACTTTATCAGTCATCACACAGATATTACTGCTGGTAGGTTTGCTGTTTATAGAAGCACAGAACATTCACAATAGAACAAAAACTATTGGAGTCCTTTTGATTGCAGTTTTGAGAAATGTTTAAGGTAGTTATCAGTTTCAGCTACTTTAGAAATCCAACACATTATGATGCTACCTGATATAACTAACATACATGTATACATGTATTGACCTTGAGCCATGGATACAGTAAGGTACACAGAGGACTATTATTAATACATTACTGGAAATAAAGTATTAGTTATTTATTGGTTCTTGTTGCGCTGTACCAGTAGATGCACTGACAGCTATTATATACTGTATATTTATGTATGTATATATAACTGTGGGTTGCAGGGTGGCACAGTTGGTAGCACTGTTGCCTCGCAGCAAGAAGGTTGCTGGTTCCCATCCCGGTGGGGGCACCGGAATCTTTCTGCGTGGAGTTTGCATGTTCTCCCCGTGCAGCGTGGGTTCTCTCTGGGTTCTCCGGCTTCCTCCCAC
>NW_007577815.1:66943-84733 GCF_000690725.1 Stegastes partitus
GTGTGTGTGTGTGTGTGTGTGTGTGTAGGTGTGTGTGTGTGTGTGCGTGTGTGTATATTTAAGGATTACTTTAATTTTGAAAAATGCTTAAATCCCTGATGATTTTCTGTCAGTTCTTAAGTGCCATTGCTGCCCCTTTAGTCTGTTGTACAGTTCTGTTTTTGGTGTTCTTGTAAGACTGTGAGATAGTCATAGGATAGGGTTTTGTTGTTGTAGTTGTTTTTTAATATACCGTAATGCACTTTTATAGATGTTCATTACTGTACTCTGTATGAAATAAGATAGTTGGCCCTGACTCTGTTTTAGATGGGAGCAACACTGGCAGGCCTTAAAGTACCAGTGTCACATAACTAAGTCAGCCCACAGGTCAGTGGTGAACTTGAACTGTCAGCTTGTAGTTTTGCTGCTCTGAGCTCCTCCAGCGAATTGCAATGGACTTTTAAAATTCTCCTAATGGGACCCTTGGGACAGTTTAGTGTTTTTCCTTTTCTTTTTCTTTTTAGATCTACTACATTCAGGATTGTTGATTCTTTTCTGTTTTGCATGGTGTTTGCTGTTTTTCAGCATCTTGTATTTTTGACAGAGTATTTCCAAATGTATTTTCTGTATTTATGTGTGTGTGTTTATTATTCAGATCTCCCTTTAAAACAATATTTTACTTTAATGGCAATCACCTGATGAAATGAAAGTTACATCTTCAGTTATAAAGCCAGAAGCCTGCTTAAAGTTTCCAGCATGTCACTGAGCAGTTGAGGAACCGCATTATGTTAGCATTTCTAAGTCAAATAAACGCAAGAACTTTAATAACAAAACCGAAACATGACAATTTATTGAGATAGCAGTGATGAGATCATACGTGCTTCCCTATTTTCCTTCCCCACAATGATAATTAAACTATGTGTCTTCCTGTTGGGCCAGGTAAGGAGCTGCAAACTAGTTATTGTAGGCTGTAAGGACCCCGGGGTAGACCTAGAACTCTCTGGAGGGATTACATATCTCATCTGGCCGCTATGGGAAATGTGGCTGTCTGGAATGACCTGCTCCATTTGCTGCCTCTGCAACCCAACCCCAGAGAGTCAGAAGGAAATGAACGGATGGATGTTGTGGTATGAGGCACTGGTTCTCATGAGATACTTGCCCCAGTAAAATTAAATATTAAATAATTAATGAAAAATAAATAAAAATGTAACTTACTGTATCAGCAGAATTGGGACCAGACATTTCCTGGTTTGAGTCCCAGGCTCAGTAGATGGATAAAGTAAATGTGTTTTATTTTCCCCTCACTGCAATGTGTTATAGCAAAAGGCTTAAACCTTGGTTAAAATGTGGTGTTGCTTGGTGATCATCAAGAGTGAAAAAAACATGGTCTGGAGTGTAAATATATTTGAAGCAGAGAAAATAAGTGCAAGTAATGAGATAAAATAATAAATCTATGCTAGAGTTAGGACACTAATTGATGACTTTGGGACCACAAAGAAAAAGCATTTAGTCACATATGTTGCAAAATGGTACATCACTCTAACCGGAGTTGAAGGTTTGAAAGAGAATCAGCCGTTGGGAAAGTGATTAGGTCACTGTGGTTCTGCTAAAGCCTGCAGCCTGGTCGAAGCGTTCAAGGCCCCAGCAAAGCACCAGCTGTTCTTAGTGATTACTGCTGCCAAGCGCCCGATTAAAAGCACAGCGCTCCTGTGATGGCACAGCACCGGGCCCCAGAGCCACTCTGTAGCAATATGTTTCAGACCCATTCAGCTGCATTTAAGGAATCAAGGGTAAAAAGGTTATAAAATGCTTACTGCTGGTGAATGCTCAGGGCCCGTGGGGCCAGTAATACAGGCTAACCTGACAGATATTTCTATTGTTGCTGTTGATAATCTAATGCTACAATGGTCCAATTTCCTCCCGTCCCTCTTTTGGTATTTTCCTCCTCTATCATCCTCCTCCAACCACATCTGCGCCTGAGTTGAGCATCACCAGGCCACCAGTATGGCTATAATTATCTTGACAAATGGAAATAATGGAAATAGGGTCGCTGGATTTGACTTGGCCATTTTCACTTTAATTGCTGTTTAGATGCCAACAGTGCCTTTTGTCTTGCAGTGCAGTGTAATCATTGCAGGGGGGGAGGGAGTGCTGGTGTGTGTGTGTGTGTGTGTGTGTGTGTGTGTGTGTGCAGCTCCAACCAGACAACTTACCAGCATGGAGACGAGCCGACACAGCAACTGTAACGCACACGCACAGTCGAACGTGGGCATGCAAGGCCTTGAGTAGCTCAAATCAGAGGATAGAAGTGAATAGTTTTTGTTTGTAGTCAGGTACAAAGATAAAGCCTTGGATTGTGAACCCATCTCAAAGGAGCAGAGGATAGATGTCGGTCTCCTGCTCAGCCTCAGAATTTCTGTCTTGAAAATGGCAAGCTGATGCAGACTGAGTGAGAAACACAGAATACCAACCGAGCGACCTTCTGTTTATTAAATTCGATACATTTTATTTTATTTTGACACTTTTCTTAATACGGAGAAAAACTGGTGTAATTCATTCAACCACTTGAGTATAGCTGGATTAAAGTGCCAGAGGGGCCCTTATCATTTAATAAAGTGCCACCTTATTTAGGAACAAGTATCACAGGGCCCCTTGAATTGATATTGCAATAGAGTTGGTTCATGTTGCCTACAGCGTGATCTGAAAGAATTCAAAGATGCCAGGCTCCCTGCCCAGACCCCTCTCTGCTCCTCCTTTCCTTCTCTGCCTGTCTCAGTGCAGCAATCTGCAGCACCTGAGCAGAAGCTGCCTCAGCTGCCACAAAAGACCGCACACGCATTAAAACCCTTGCTCAGACTTCACACTCTGCCAGATCGTCGACTTTTGCACACGCCCGGATTGGCTCCCTGCCTTTCCCTCAACTCCTCACCTTCGACGCTGACTGCCTGTTTCTACTGCCCTAAACCTCCGGACTCTGAACTAACCTTCTGGTTTTTCTGCCTGTAAGTTCCAGCCCCAGTCTGCCGTGTGTTTTGTCAGTTTTGTTTATTCACTCAATCAGTTCTTGTTATCCACTCAGTCTTCTTCCTCGTAGCTCTCCTGTGGTTAACTTGGCCTTTAGTTTGCTTGTTTTATTCCCCTGGTTTGTTTTGTTCACCTGTTTGGATCTGTGTTTATAGTGCTTCATCCAGTTATTTCACACCTTATCCCCAAGCCTCTGGTCTTCTCATCCTCATCAGTGTCTGTGCTTGGGTCCTCCCCGAACAAACCCTGATGCAAAGATGAATGTCTTTAGTTCATATTCTATTCTATTTATACACAAAAGCATTCTCCTCACAGGACAGAGGAGCATTACACCAGATTTAGCTTCTGACTCATTTTCATCTACAGTTAAGGCAGGTAGGCACCAGATGAAAAATGGATAAAAGGTAGAGAGTCTAACAACCCTTTGCACCCACTCCCACCCCTTATCACACATACACCATAAAACACACATAATACACTCGCGCCCCATTCAAACCCCAGACTCTCCCATCATCACATGCTGATCAGCCACAACATTAAAGTGTAATATTGTGTAAATGTCGAACAACGGGACATTGACAGCAGGTCCTCTGGGTCCTGCGAGTTGCGGGGTGGGGCCTCTGTGGACTGAACTTGTTCTTGCTGCTTGATCAAGTTAGAATCTGAAGTGTTTGAAGCCTGCAAGCCACCACTTGTCATATTGAATTAGAAATATAACAACCACTTTAGGATAACACATGTTTTATATATAAATGTTTTACACCTGCTACACTCAGCCTGATTAAAAAACTTTACTTACTTGTAAAGATTTTTCAGTCAGAAAATCTGCATATAGAACAAAAACACAATATAATATACTAACATGTGCTTAAAACAAAGTGTTTCATAAAGAGAAATCCTTAAACAGAACAAAGATGCAAAGGGAACTTCAATTCATGTTAATAAATGACAGGCAGTTAATGACTAATGATAAAATGCAGAAACATAAGCACACATCTGATCTTACCAGTCACTGGTGATGGTAGGAAACGACTATAGTTTGGGCTGATGGGATGAATCAGTCTCCACAGAAAGTTCTGTCTATAACCTGCGCTGACTCCTGCATGTGTTCTTTGTCCCATGGCTTTGATTAGCAATTCATGCATGGAACATTGTGTTTTTACACAAGCTGGTAGACCACAAATCAAAATTTACCCCCAAAACTTTAAAAAGTGCTGATTGAAGATATTAAAGTTTTTATATTGCTGTTCCATTTAGTTTAAGCCTTCCAATACTGGAATCATCACTGGGTCATACATTTTGGTTTTGACAGAGCTATAAACATTTAAAATTCATGGGAGATTGATGGGTGTCCGATGGCCCAATTTCCTTCTCTCTTTCACACTGAAAACCTGCTACATGGCAGCAGACAGGGTGAGAGGTTAATGAATCACATTCTGACAGGAGCAGGAGCGGTAATGCTGGGCAATACTTACTTTGTGGTTGGACTGACATGATCTCAAAACCCTTTAATGATGATGCACAGCTGTCCCAGGCTGCAATTTATCTCAGATTCACGTGGAAATAAATGTGATGACATACCCACAATCAGCGGTGCTAGCTACGATGAAATTGACCTCCCACAACCTCTTACAATACAGAAACAGAAGTTTTAGTTCCTCTTTATTAAGTGGTTTTTGCATGGATTGATGTCACTTCACGTCATTGTGACCACATGTACGTCTGTTCCTGTGTGAAATCGGCTTCAGACTCGAGACTCATCTGAGGTTCATGAGAGGCCATCGGTCCCTTTCTGCTTTAGCATGGAACAATAAAGTGAATCGAAAGAGGTAGTAAAGCACAGACTGAACTAAAGAGCTGCTGTAACCAGAGCTAATGTATAATCTCATTTGTCCTCTGCACTGATTTAAGGGCGACTGTCCTCTCTGACCTCCTGACCAGCGCTTTTGTCTGACCTCATTACAGTTGGAGCAGGATGAAGCGCTCAGTCACAGAAACTGTAAATGTACACTGATGGCTCCAGGTCATCCTGAAGGGCACCACAGTATATATTCACCTTGTAACTGAATTTCTATTATTTTAATGTTCAGACAGCTTCAATTCAGTGACATTTACATAATCTACCCTACTGTATGTCCTCCACGAGCGCATGCAGAGTTTCAATTCATCCATATATTGCAGACACTTGCCCAATTATGTGTCATCTAATTAGTTTGAGAATAGGTGATACTGACATTTGTGACATACTGCACTGTGCTGATATTTTAGGCATTAAAGTAAAGTGGGGATGCTTTATTTGCCTTAAAAGAGCATCATTCCTCTTAGGTTATGTCCCACACAGGCACATGGTTAATGGATAAAGGCTTGACCATACTGTGTAAACTGCCCTGAAATGATACATGCTAAGATTTGGTGCTGCATAAATAAAATTGAATTGAATGTTTATTCTATGCTGAAGATACAGCAGCTCTTGAGCCGGAAATCCCGGAGAAGTGATTTCCGGCTCATTTTCCTGCTGCAGAATGAATTTGATTCTAATCAGAAGCTTCCCTCTGGTGTTGTGTGATGAATCTAAAGTGCATAAAACTTTTGCACAGGACTGCATATGATGCATATATATGGGAAAATATGGGCGTCATTTGTCCTGTGTATATCGGGTTGCACACGCACATGGTCAAATTGCTTAAAGTGAGGCATGCTAATTATTCACGTGTCCTTGTTTGCAGCTGCATGCGGCTTAAAATATGGAAGCAGATCTAGATCTAGAGATATGGTGGGTGAGAAAATCTCTTGCCTTGAGGTGCCTGGAGGCTGCACACTCCCTCCCTTGTTGTTGATCACAGCCTTTTGATGGGCTCAGGGTGGAAAGGGAGGGAAAGGAAGTCAGATGGGAGACGAAGTGCATGTCGGAGCGTCGTTAATTCCCATCGGGCCGTATGGAATAACATCAACCAGGGGGCACTGAGAGCTCATGCAGATAAAGTTGGATGAAGCAACAGTGGACGGCATCAATGTTTAATGGTCTGCTTTACACAAAGGGACGGTACACATATGGCGCCGTGTGACTGGTTAAATAGGAGGGAGGAGATGTGTAGGACGCCATATATACACTTGATACTGTCTGTGGAAAATGAACAGAGCACATGCTGCACAGACGTGTGTCCTTGTCTGCGTCAACTCGGCCTGATTGGTGTTCAAGGTTCATTTTCACACGTCTTGCCGTCCTTGTGTCAGACTGTACTGTGAGATGATACACTGCACACTGTCAAGATGCCACATCCAATACAGCTCATTAAAGATACTGGTAGCCCCTGGTGTTTATACTACTCATTTACAGTGTTAATTATGCAAAGAAGAAAAGTGCATTTCCTCAAAGCCATTCGAGGTAAAAAAAAAAAAAAACATTCTTAAATTGATAACTGCTTTGCTGCTTAGTACTGCAATGAGTTGTATTTATGACTGTAAATAACTAATTTGATATAGACTACCTTTCATATTTTGTTTCCTATAAACTAATAAAAAAGTAGTTCAGATAGTTAAAATCTAATTTAATTACCCAGTTAAAACAGTAACAGCCTTCTCTGATAATGAAAGCCATGTCAACCAGAACAGCTCATACGGCACATTTGCAGCCACATTATTCCATCATTATTGGTAAAATTACATTTTAACACAAGATTCTACAGTTATGCTCACAGTGACAGTGCAAGTAATGTTTAATATGCTCACTATTTCAGTTTCGAGGGGTAGCATTTCTAAAATGTTTGCTCTAAATACAAAGTTGAACAAATGCTGATGGAGGTGACACTAGTTTTGCAAGTATTTGGTCATAAATGAAAGTTTTGGACCATCTGGCATGTTCACCATGTTGATGATGGCAATAGAGTAACAGTGATGAGAACACCAAAGTCGTTCAGACTTATACTCGGGGTGCCAATGTCTGAACCAAACTTCACGGCCACTCATCTAAAAGCTGGCAACACGTCAACCTTATGCTGCTTCGAGAGGAAATAGAATGACTTTGGGGATTGCCAAAGTCATCAGGCTTCATCCTGTGGCACAAATGTCTCCAACTTCACTGGCAAACGAGATCATTTCATATGGCTCCGCACATGTTTAGAAATCATTAATAAATATGACCTGCACATTCTTTTTGAAACTTTATTTATTATTTTTGATGGATACTTTAGCTTAAATGTCCAAAATCAAAAATGGGCATTCCTCAAGCTTAACTTTTAACACAATGTATCCAAACTGTGCAAAGTCATTAATATATCTTTTAAACAGTCTACTCCCTCCAGTGCAAATCAAGTATTTTACCTCATTAGCATATCTATATGTATGCTAAAAGACACATCATGAGCAAAACAGGCCAGTCAACACCACCACCAACAACACTGAGCATTTCTTGAGACTGCAGTGTATCATTCTCAAAAACACAGATTCAGACAACTAGGGTTTCATATGTAACAAATCTAAACAACCAATCCTGTTAGGCTACAGAGTGAGACTTATAATACATTCTTCAACAGAATTGCTTTCCGGTTTGAACAGACTGCATCAGAGTTGTAGGTTTTTTTTCCTGGAAAAACCTTGAAAGCTTCTAAATATGTAGCTTTGATATACAGTGATGAGTTTTAGGGGTTAAAACAGTACTCCACATTAGAAACCTGACACCTGTCTAAATCAAACAATACAAAGATCTGCAGCACTATCTGTTTCTGTTTGATTATTTTTCCAGGAAGTTTAGTGTGACTACTATTGCAGAAGAGCAGAGGGAAAGATGAGTCGCCCATGCCTCATGCAGCAAACTGTCTTTTAAACAGGAATAGTCGAGGTTAGTGGTGCGTGAGCTAATAGCTAAAGTTGCAAAGCCATTTACTGAAGGACAGGTTGTAAAAGACTGCACGGTGCAGGCAGCTATTAGCCTCTGCCACAGAAAGTGGCTGTCTTTTAAAAAAAAGTTGGCCGTTCTGCAAACATAACAGCTTTTCCATGACATTTATGATCAGTTGTGAGAGAAATCCTAAGAATTCTGCTTATTCTGTTGCACTTGATGAGACCTCTGCTACAACTGACAGTGCTCAGCTCGCTCTGTTCTTCAGGGATGTTAATGACGAGTTTGAACTTAATAAGAGTTACAGCTAAAGGATACACAATGTCTCCAGGGTATGTAAGGGAGTTGAACATGTTGGGATATACAGTATTGAATAACCACAGATGGTGTGTCGACAATTATAGGAAGCAAAATAAACTGGTGGCAGTAGTTCAGAAAAGCTGGAGGGAGAGAATGCGAGTCCTGCTATCACTCTACATGACACTGTGAGCAGGGCCGGTGTTCTCAAGAGGTTCTCTGACTTCAGAGAAGAAATGAAAGCTTTCATGAAGGAAAGAAAACCGCATGCATTTTATCTGACATCCCACAGGAGCTCAACATACTCACTCTGAAGCTGCAAGAACCAAACCAACTTGTCAATGTGGCTCATGACAGGGCCAGAGTATTTGCTTTAAAACAGAGATTATACAAAAACCCAGGTCCATGCAACGCTATTGTAGAACAGCGAACTGCACTGAGTGATGATCCATTGAGAAGCTGCAGTGGGTATTTGATCAGTGATATCCACTTACCAGAGTTTCAGACTGTTTCTGCTCTGATGTGAATGATGGCTCAAAGAAACACTGACCTGAAAGCCAAGTTTTAATTAGAGTGAAGAGATGATTGGACTCATTCTAATTAAGCTACCTTCCAGCATCCCACAGCTGTCCAAACTCTTGTAGCGGGTCGTGTGTCTGTTTGGAAGCACATAGTTTTGTGAAAAATTATTCTCCACAATGAACTAGAGGTGTTATCCAAATTGACTGATGTCCAGCTCCAGGCTGTAGTGAAGGTGTCCACTGCCAGCTCACTCAAAGCTAATGTGGTTCATTTGTGAAGCAGAAATGTTGCCATGTGTCTGTCAGCAGTTACTAAGCACATGTTGAATAAAATGTGCTTAGAATACCACATGTAGTGGAAATTTGCTGTTGCAAAAATAAACTCAGTGTCCAGTTGCATGTGCAAGCATCTGCCAGGCCAGTAATGGCTGAGTGTGAGGGACCTGGTCCAAATACTCAAACCAGTTTCCATCGAGACTGAAGCGGTAAAACCACGCATCCACATCACCATGGCTACAGTCAAGCCAAAGGTTTTCACCTAAATTTTGTATTTTTATTTGTAGTAACATCTCTGACCTTTACTGATTTATCAATTCATCCATCTGTGACTTTTCCCCGAGTATCTTTGCAGGACTGCATCAGCCTCAATACATTGACTTCTGAATTAGTTATCTGAATCTAATACTTTGGCACTCTTGAGATGGATCTCATGTCATTCAACACTAGTAAAAAGATAGCTTGGATGTAATCTGATGAACTTGTTTATGATAAGCAGCTTCAATGACAGCTTGGTTGTAGTAAATTAATAAGTTTGTGTTTTATTTGATATCCATATTATATTTGCAGTGGTGATTCTATTCTTTTATATTTTATGAGCTCTGGGTCATGCAGATCCTGTGAGACAACAGCCACAAAACTGATGTGAATCCAACCAGAGGTAATGAAATTAAATTCCCTGTTGATTAATTATACAAGCATGCACGAAAAAACATGTTAAAAAAAAGGCAGATAAAGTATTGGATGAGAATCAAAGAAATTTTCTGAAAAAAATATCCAACAAAAGGAAAATACTCACTGGAAAGTATGAGAGTGTAATCTCGACTCCCCCTGGTCAGATCTTCTCAGCACTGTGACAGTTATGCTTGTGCAGAGTGGAGATAAGAAACTTTTAATTTGTACCTCTCCAGTAGTTACTGCTAATCTGCCAGAGATAATACAGCTCCTCAAGCCCACAGAAAGACTAATCAGAGGAAAATGAAAATGCTAAAATCCAAGCCAGAGGCGAGCTTAATATGACACCTACATGTGAAATTCTTTACTATTTTCTTCATCCTATTTAAAATATTGATTATTAGTACTTAAAACTTACACAATGAAAAACAGTCTATGTAGGAAAATGCTGAAATGTCCATTAAATATGTGAATGAACTGAGGTTGAAAGCAACCAACCACCTTTACAGTATATCTTTGCACTTTTTACTGCATTAACCAACAGCATATTAAGCAGGTAATCATAATGCTTGGCTCACCAGTATATATCTCCTGGCTGTAATTGTAGTGTTCTCTATCCATTATATCTCTCCCTCCCTTTGCCCTCACCCTAACCAGTCGATGCAGAGGGCCACTCTCCCTCAGCCTGGTTCTGCTGGAGGTTTCTTCCTGTTAAAAAGAGGTTTTCTGCCCATTGTTGCCAAAGAGATGCTCAAAGGTCTGATTTTGTTGGGATTCTCTCATTAATGCAGTACCCTGAAGGTGACTTAGTATGAACTGGCACTATACAAATAAAAATTAAATGAATTTTTCCAAACAAAGGCTTTCCATGCATTTTCAACACAATTTCATGTTACAGATTGGGTACAGGAACTCACACACAGACACAGCACTCTGTAAACCACAAAAAGGTTTTATTCACAACAAGAATAAATATACAGGAAATGAAAATGTCACAGGAAAAGCTGACAAAGTAACTCGAGGGACCTCTGCTGGTTTGGTGGGGAATGATAACAAACCAAAAGCTAGATTGCGATGACCTCTATTGGTCGGGCAATTAAATCACAACATGGAAAACAAAATTACAATAACTATATTTGCAAAAGTACAAACCCACACCTGTAAACAACAAGCTAGAAAAAAAAAAACTAAGCTGGGGGCTACAAAGAATGTATAATACTAAGACACAGGGTACTTTACTGAGGGCGGGCAGGAGTAGAGGGCAGGGGTGATGAGTGGAGCTGATGAGTGGTGTGGGAGGCTGGTGTTGGCGGGTGCAGCCACAGATGTCTTTGGCGTACGGATCCAGACTGTGCAGGTGGAGACAGACTGAAGAGGGAACCGGTTTGCAGGTGGAGATCAGAGGTGGATGGAAACCGGCAGGGGAGGGTAGAGCGAGGAGGGTAACTAGAACGGAGAGAGAAGTCGGGTTAGAACATGAAACCAAGAAGCAGAACAGAAACTGAGGCCAGGGCTTGCTGACACTAGAGGAGTCAACTGTCCAGCGTCGAGTGGTGGTTTGAGTCCAACTTATATGACGAGTGAATGAAGGAGGTTCAGGTGATCCATTCCTTGTCACAGGTGAGTTCACTCAAGCAATCATCCAATGGCTGCACCCACCTGAATCTCCATGCCACGTTACACCGATCTAAAAGAGAGAAATAGGTAAAGAGGGGAAAGAAGGAAAAACCGGTAGGCATTATGCAGAGCCAGAGGTGGAGGCCCTAACATTTCAATCTTTAAATGTGTTTTCTAAGAAACATAATGCTACCTGATAGTTTCTCTTTACATAATGTGGCAATATTGGTAATAAATATATCTGCAAAGGTTCAAAATTATACTTTTCATAATTTGGTTACTGAAGACATGTTTTATTAATTTTTTCGACAATTTTGACTCGTGGATTATGACATCCATTAGTTGCGAATACAGTGTATAGTATCATCAGCATAAAAATGTGTTACAGTACTGAGTTGAAAAGTAAATGGAGTTTATATACAGTGCAAAGAGCAGGGACCTAATATTGAACCCTGAGGAACACCGTTAACGACTATTTTGAAACTTGATTCTTGACTGTCAGAAAATACAGTTTGAATTCTATCAGATAAACAATTTTAAACAGATGTACATAGAAACATCAAAAGGAACTGAAAGCAACGTATGTGGCAAAATTTGTGAGCAACAGTTCTAAAAGCCTTAGACAGATCTCCAAAGATTACATACAGCACTGCGTTTTATCAAGTTAGTTAATGATGTCATCGACAGCAGTAGTAACTGTGCTATTGGTAGGTCTAAAGCTTGACTGCTGCGGCAAAAGGATATTACTATTGTCCAAAATAAACTCCCCGAAAACCACATCACTGTGAATTGTCTGGTGTATAAATAGAAATTCAAGGTATCCAGTAGCTCACGCATGTTACATCCAAGATAGATAAGGTATATGGATACGGATGCAAGATGGATGGGGTTTGGGACAAGCAATAGAGCTTAGAGATAGGTCTAAAGTTCTAAGGTGCCACCAGCTTTATCCAATAGAGTCTGAGCAGTCTTTACTATGCAGGGGATGTGGCCTGAGGTATAGTTTCCATTTGAAATGTGTACAAGTAGTCTAGTAATAACAGGAGCACTGAGGCGATGGAGATGCAAGTTAAGATTGTCTTCACGAAGACACTTATATTTGAATGTCTCAGTGCATCAGAATATGTGACAGTTCTGAGAGAAAATGTGTTGTGTGGGAGGTGAGGACAAGGAGAGCACAGCTTAATGATTTAGAAGTAGTGCCTTTAGGTGTAGAGATATCATCAAACACGCCACATGATGAATGAAATAGTTGGTAAATGCTTCAACTGTGTCTCTTTTACTAACAATGGGCCCATCTTTGCAATTACTAACTGGTGGAAGCAGTGTGGAGGACTTGCTCCTCAAGGACTTCACTGCTCTCCAGAAAATTCATTACGCTGTAATTTGTAAATGCAGGTTGAGAATACTCAGAATTTGCCTTTGGTATAAAGTTGATTACACCGTTTCTCTCTTGCCTGAAATCTTGCCAATCAGTGTTTGTCAGGAGCTCTTACAGTGGATCAAAGTTTGTTCCTATTGTGAATGCAAAAGCAAGTTTAACTAACATTTGTATGCATTTTTTTTTTATCTGTAGGGTTCTGTAGAGAAAATATAGCATATAAATATAACAGTGCTGATTCTCCGTCTTGAAAAGAACAACTTGTTCCAATGGAAGAGTCATAAATCAAGGAATATTGTGCATCTTGGGCACTGAAAAGCTAGAAATTACTTCTTTTCAAAAATCTTGGTTAGACTTACATATATGTTTTTTTAAGACTACTTTTAATGCAAACTATTCTGCAGTGTTCCCTGATATCTAGTGGATGGACATCAAATGTGGAGTAAGTGTGTGGTTTGTTTGTCAGAATAATACCATCAGAAAATGTTACAGGCAGTAATCTAAATGTCTTGATCAGGAGTTTAAACAGTGAGCAAAGCATCTGCTAGAATAGAAATGTCTGGATTTGTTTTAGTCACTATCACAGAATCCAGTTTTGGAAGCAAACTCATTTTATTTAGGTATAAAAACAATTAAGAATGAATTACAAAAAAAAAAATCAAAGGATTGGTTAATTTCATTGATAATATTAGATATGTTTAGATTCTATTATGGAGAATGAGTAACACTCTTTGTGTACACTGATGGTTGGAAGAGAAAAGGAGAGGTTTACAGTGAATATTTTAATGAGGTCATCAAGCATTACTGATTGAGGAAAGAAGTCGGCATGGCGCGGTAACAAGAAGCTGCACGGCATCGTCTCTCCCCCGCTCAGTACAAATTAACGCATCTTTCGCCAGCTGAACAAGCATAAAAATGATCAGAGTGTCTTCTTAACTTTACTTCGCAATCCCGAAGTCTGCAAAACAACAGCAAAAGCTTGATCAGACCCGGGATACAGCAGAAGATCCTGTTGACTCAAGTGAAGCTGATGCTAACACCGAGCACGCTGCTAATGCTAATAAAAGTTTGTTGCCTGAGTTCTCTTCTGAAGCGCTGCTCAAACACATTGCCACTGCTGTTGCTGAAGAAGGCAAGCGGACGCAAACTATGATCAAACAAGCCCTCTCCAGCTTCAAATCGATATTGGAGGAAAAGGTTGAGAGCTTGCTGCAGCGCATCGACGAGATAGCGGCGACTACCGACTCCCTCACTGCAAGTCAGACCGAATACGAAGCCCACGTCTCCGCATCGGAGGACGACGTTACACTGCTGAAAAGGAAACTAACCGCGATGGAGAAAGTGAATGCCGAGCTGGCATCTAAAGTCACAGATTTAGAGGGTCGCTCCCGACGAGACAATATCAGAATCTTAAATCTCAAGGAGTCGACTGAAGGAAGTGATCCGGTTCGTTTCTTTGAAGGATTTATTCCTAAGGTGCTGGAGCTCCCGTTCCAATCCATCTCAATCGACCACGCACATCGGAGTCTCGGGCCGTCATTGGAGGGTCGCCCTCGCCTTGTCATTGTCAGGATCCACCGTTCCAGAGATGTCTCCATGATATTGTCTGCAGCAAGACGCAAAGGAACCATCCAACATGACGACCAGTCTATCCGCTTCGCACCTGACATCCCCCCGTTAGTCTGGTCTGCACGTAGAGCTTTCAACCCTGTCTGCGCCGAGCTTGTTAAGCGAAACATCCGTTTCCAGATGATCTTCCCTGCGGTGCTGTCATTCAAGGTAAACGGTGTCCAGAAGTCATTTAAAGACCCAGACGATGCAAAGACATTTTTGGACGGTAACATGTGATTTGTCCTGTTATCTGCCTGTCATTGCTGGCAGCGAGCAAGTCAGACATTTAACTTTAGTGCCCTGATCCCCTCACATCACGTTAGTTAACCCCTTTTAATGCTGTAATGAACCATTCTCTTGATAGATCCAGTCAATCTGAAAACAAGGTACAAAAACAGGGTTCTGATGCCTTGCACGCTTGGTCAAATAACTGTGGAGTGGTGGATATATGGCGTTTGATAAACCCTACCTCCAGAGATTTCACCCACCTTTCAGCAAGGCACAAATCCTTTTCACGTATTGATTTTATTTTTGCCTCTAGAGGCTTATTTCAGGAAATTATGCAGGTCACTGTCTTGCCAGTCACCCCTTCGGACCACAAAGCAGTGGTTGTTCTTGCCTTGATTCGCTCCACTCCATTGCAGGCTCCTAAATGGCGTTTTAATACTACCCTACTTCGTGATGAGTCACGAATGTCATGAGCTCTTGCTACAGTTCCAGGACAGGTCAAAATTATCAATAAACTCAAAATTTAGGTTTGGTGAGCTGCTTTCTCCTATCAGTCAGGTATGGAAAGTAAGCGGGGAAAGGCCACAATCTCCACCATGATATGACTGTATCAGGGGTCAAGATTCTGTATCGAAATTCTGCATGAAGGGTATCTGATTGTTCTTGGCTGACGTCAGTAGATCCAATATGAATAGCAAGGTTGGCAAAACATGAGCCACAGAAAGGCAGCATGTGTGGGCACCTTTAAATCTGATGGTTATGGAGCGTTCAAGCACAAAAGCTCAGGGACAGGGCTAGAGCAGAGATTTGGGCAGAGGAGATAGGAAATCTGACAGAGGATTTACCACAGTGCTCCACTTTTTCTGCCTTGGAAGGCAAGTTCTGGAACGCATAGAGAGGTGGAAGAAGCGCCGGCTGTGGTAAACCAACAGAGATAATGTTAACGGGATGTAAATTGGCACCTACACCTGATGAGGCCCATGGAGTGGAGCTACAGGTGCAGCTCTAGGCAGCAGTGGAATGGGTGGTTGAGTTGTGAACAGCTTGTGCAGCTCTCCTAGGTTGCACTAGCTTGGGCAGAGTTATCCTATCCTGCTTGAGCTTAGTAATGCTTCTGTTAACCTTCTGGAGCAGCTAGCAGTCCTCACTGAAAAACATGCCAAATCCAGGAAAAGAACAGCAGAGACTTGTGACGGAAGGAGATGTCCTCTGAGTGACACACCACAGCTGGCCCATTCAAGCTTTTTGGCGACTGGGAAAGGTATGATCCAGGGGTAAAAGGACTGTCAGCAAGCGGCTATCTTTAAAATGCCTTGCTCACCTGTGCCTGACTAGAAGTTTGGCAGAAGTGTGTAAACTAGTGATCATGTCGTCATGTTGTCATACGGTTTTGTGACAAAATAATCCATCCATTACTTCAACTTCAAAGGCCCTGTTAACAGAATTTAGCAGAAAAGCTCAGAATTTGTGTGAAAATGCACTGCCATGCCATTTAAAAACTTTTGGGAACAACAGAAAACAGAAATGCCAAGAAAATGTCTCTTTTGTGTCCTTTTTCTGTAGCCTTCATTTGGTCAGTGTTATCACACTGACAAAGCGTCCAAACAATGAAAATCACTGGGGCAGTATGTGCTCAACTCTGAAGCAGGCATCACAAGAGGGATCATTTCTATTGAAGAGGGACAAAGTGTTCCATTTGCAAACAGCAATGCATTCATCTTTAATGTCAAACCACATTATGTAACCAACATAAGCTCAGCTGACATTTCACAAAACCCCTCACTGGAAAGAACGTTGTCCTCTGTAGTGTTGTTAATAAAAAATGATTTGGACCTTCCATTTGAGGTGTATACTCTGCAAGCTGAAATGACATATTTGCAATTTCGTATAGAGTGACACTTTGTTGCTGGCATGACAGCAAAGCAGGCATGGCAACACAGGAATTGACCTTAGGCTAAGAAAGTGGTCCATTCCCACTGTTGCTGCACCTGCCAACATTTCCACCATGAATGTGCACATGTGCAGCGATAACTGTAGTAAATTACCACTCAGAATGGGTTTTCCCTTCATTTAAAGTAAATGCATACAAAAGAAGCCTTGTTTCTTGCTATTTGCCATCAAATCCACAAGCAATAGTCACGTCAGCCAACAAATCATCAGCTGTGGCTTGTTTGCAAACAGGCTAAGGTGGGTTGAAAACATTGTCTTCAGCTGACTATTTGATGTTTCCCTCAAACAAGAACCTGTGAAAGGTTTTAATTATTCACCTGAATGTAATGAAAAACTGAGACTGTAACTACAATAGGGATGTTGTCACGTCACCGCTTCAACATGTAAAGAAATCCAAAGTGTAACAACCCTGTGTTGCTATAGTAACAGTTGTAAAGATTGCCCTCTTCGAGAGCTGGGTTTAGCAAACTGGCATTGATAAAATTAATTTTTAACAACTAAATAAGAAATTGTCATATAAATACATCCTTGTGAAAAATCACATTTATAATAACTTTCCCATCTAAATAATTATGAATCAAAATCGCTAACTATATTTTAATTTATTTCTTATGAAAGTGTCTAGCTTAGTTCCAGTCAGTGCACACCACCCATCAAGCTTTTGAAGTGTAACAGCAGAAGAACTGACATTTTCTAATGTCAGGGATTACTGTGAAAGAGCCCTGAAATATTGAGCGGGTATCTCCTGGCACACATCTGTTCTCTGTCTCCACAGTCTCCCATGCAGAATTAACCAGCAGCCTCTATGGAAATACTGATACCTTTTAATATTTATATGATGGCTTTTTGACGGGCTCGTCAATTAACTTCCAGGGCTTCAAACAAAACGCTAAGTGAAAAGCTCTCAAATGACCCCTGCCACCAGGGGAAATTAACGCCACATGGAGTATTTCTGCAGGATCTGGTTACAAAGAAGAGATAATGTTTCAAATAACACACCTGCCACTCAGGTTTAGTGAGACAATGCAGGTTTTCCCCAGACTGACACTGAATGTTTTTAAGGTGCTCACTGGGGATTTGTCCTAATCCAGATATTTTCCATGTCATTGTGTGGAAAATACACAAGCGATCAATTGTAGGAACCAAATAAAAGCAACAATGGAGGTTGTGACACAGGCTGTATTTCAATCTTTTAGCCCCTCTGGCTTGGTGCATGGGCAGACTTCGTTAAGTATTGCTTCTTGCTAAAGCATGAAATAGCCAAATAGGGAAATAGTACTGTCTATGAAAGTACAAGAAAAAGTTTGTATGAAATATGTAGAGAAAGTTGGTCAAGACTAATCAATCACCTCAGGTTTTTCTCTGAAAAACATTTTGGGCTCATAGTGATGAGA
>NW_007577815.1:88553-90284 GCF_000690725.1 Stegastes partitus
TGCCTTGTCTTGTATTGCGCTCCAACTAGTGCTCCTTTTCAGCCAATCAATCACATATTAGATGGGGCGGGATTCATCACCTTGGTAACCTAGCAAATAGAGAGGAAACTTTAATGATGTTGTGAAATGGTGTAATTTAATGCAAACTGTGCTAATTTCCTAAACTTAACCAAACAGCCAGTGAAATACTAACTCCAGTGTCCTGGGTGTAAGACCTGAGTGGGGACTTATCCCATCACCACCCTCCAACCTTGGATGCAACTTTGTCACTCTTCCAAAGTGGAAGATATATATATATATGTGTGTGTGTGTGTATTTTGTTTTAACAATATCATACTGTTATCTTACTGGGAGACAATACATTTCTTTCAAAACATAGCTAGGAATGCAATGTACGGATATAATTCTGTTCATTGGCACACTGTCTATTTGTCATTGGGCTAGTAGACTATCCATCCATCCATTATCTATACACCTTAATCCTCACTAGGGTTGTGGGGGGCTGGAGTCTATCCCAGCTGACTTAGGGCGAAGGCAGAGGACACCCTGGACAGGTCACCAGTCCATCACAGGGCTACACTTAGAGACAGACAACCAAGCACACTCACATTCACACCTACGGACAATTTAGAATCCCCAATTAACCTCAACATGTTTTTGGACTGTGGAAGGAAGCCGGGGAACCTGGAGAGAACCCATGTTGCACGGGGACAATATGCAAACTCCACGCTGCATTTATTTTGGGACTGTCCAATTATTACGTCGTTCTGGTCAAGTATTTTTTCTTTTAATTATGGGATTTACCACAGGACTTTTTCCCCTGATAGGGACCTTGCTCTTTTTGGCTGTTCAGAGGACTCTGAAACTCTTCCCTCACATATTCAACCAGTGTTGTTGATGGGCATGGTTTGAGCCAAAAAACTAATTCTTAACGACTAGAAGAAATCAACCCCACCATGCCTCAAAGACTGGTTACATGAACTCGTTTCGGTTATTCATCTGGAGGAACTGCGGTCTAATAATAAAACAATAAAAGTTTAATAATAAAAGGCATCCTGGGGTCCTTTGTTGAAACATCTGGATTTGGTCTGACTGTAATTTTACATGGATTTTCATGCATTTATATGTTTTTATTTATGTGTTTCTTTTTTCTTGTTTTGTTTATGAACGATATATGCTACCAGATACTTGTTTGTCTTTTTTAAGTTGAACTTGAATTCTTTTTGGTATTGTAGTTTACAATTTTTTTGATTGCATCACTCTCCTCCATCATGTGTGTATATGTAGGTGTGTATGTGCGTGTTCTTGGGTTGGGATGGGGCACTGGGTTTCTGTTTTATTTTGTGGGGATTGTATGTATATGTTTGGAAACGTGGCAATAAAAAATATTAAAAAAAGAAAAAAAAAAAGAAAGATCCCGGCATCCGCA
This sequence comes from Stegastes partitus, assembly GCF_000690725.1. Lineage (NCBI taxonomy): Eukaryota > Metazoa > Chordata > Actinopteri > Pomacentridae > Stegastes > Stegastes partitus. Next base: position 89,983 of record NW_007577815.1, read on the forward strand.
TCGGGATGCAAACCAGCGACCTTCTTGCTGCAAGGCGACGGTGCTAGCCATCAAGCCACCTTGCAGCCTGTTAGTAGACTACAGCTAGCTTATATGACAGCTAAAAAGAGTTTCTGAATGAAGGATTATTATGGCAATATACTACATAATTTAAGCCATTTGACCTAAAATTTATAATTTCATACAGACTGTCCTCAAGTAGGGCTGCAAGGTGGCCATAATAATCCGAAATTTGTAGTACTTCTTTTAAAATATTTAAATTTTGTATATTTTCGGTCACTTTAGGAAAACGGGTCAAATTT
>NW_007577815.1:90456-91443 GCF_000690725.1 Stegastes partitus
TCGATAATGCCCAGTGCACATTGTAGAACAACACTACAAGGCCTGAACTGACCTCGAGTTTCATCATTTTGCACTATGAAGTCATGGTAATTGTACTACTTGATAATTCTTTCCTAAGTAGTTGAAACTTTAAGGTGTTGACTGATTTGCGGTAAGCATCGACTCCTTGTTACTTTAAAAACTACTTAAAGCTTTAAAATACTTTAAAACTTATCCTGCACTGAACAAAAAATATAAATGCAGCACTTTTCTTTTTGCTCCTATTGTAGTTTGGATTTAAAATCTATCTTTTGTGATGCCAGACCTTGAACTTTTCTGACACACCTCGTAAGTCCATACATTAGTCTGTGAATGCTCACTTTTGCTGTCTTAGCAACCCCTATCCTGGTCGTGAAACCAAACAAACCACCCCAGCCTGTCATGTTTGCAGCTTCATTCCAGATCTGGTCAGTTTTACATTTCATTCAAACCTGGACTACACTGACTGCTATTTAGCCCCATCTCCATTTATCAGGACATGACTGCCAACTTTCTATCAAGGAATATGAGTATGCTAAGATGGAGATGATGAAGCACCTGAAAGAGCTCCATAAATTCAGCTTCTTTAAGAAGATAGCACTTCAGTTAATCAGGAAGATTTAGCATACACTATAGTACGTGCCCTCAGTTTTTGCCACTGATCTCTGTGGCCTTTATTTTTGAAAGAGCTGTGATTGCAAAGAGTTTTACTGTCCTCCAGTGCCAGATGACTTTGTCCTTTTGGAGTTTGAAGGATCTAAATTAAATGTTAAATTTGTGATAGATGTGCACAGTATAAACTTCATAGACAAGAGTTATTTGTTGATTCAGTGAAGCTCTGTCTCCAAAAATTCTATTTCCAGATTACGCTTTCTGGAATGTTTCTCACTGATTATATTTGCTTATTACATAACACTAAAACTTTAATAATCAACATATTTTTGCCTTGTCTTGTATTGCGCTCCAACT
>NW_007577815.1:91590-92905 GCF_000690725.1 Stegastes partitus
AATGTGCCATCTGGAACAACCATGTTGCTAATTGTAATATAGAAAGACCAAAACTGAACACTCAGACCTCCATATACTAAGTAAAAGCTGGGAAAACAAATTAAAAACAATACTATGTGCTTAATATTAATTTGCTACAAGCTGCTATATATAGACTCATACACATAAACACATCAGTGTGCATGGATGTATATGCTCCCTGTTACATGCTAATGCAGGGTTGATTTAGTCTGCCAGTGAGAGATACCTTTTGCAGTTAGCAAAATAGTCGTTTAGGGCAACTTATTTCTGTGTTTACCTTTGGTCAGCTTGAAAACGTGCCTAACTCATAGAAGCACCATTCAACTTAATAAGAAATAATCCAGGTTGTTGTAAACTAGAACTATCCTTTAGGGAGCTAAAATAAATAATTCCATAAACACATTTTCTATTCATTTTGATCCTTGATTGAGGCAAAGGCAATTTTCTTCTCCCCAAAATGGAGTTTCCCAAACTCTAGGGTGAGTTAGTGCTGTAGTATGTACAGGAAAAACTGTGTTTTGCAGAAATTATGTCAAACTGCTGACAAGAAAGATGGGTGACAGCAGTAGAAATAGGAAGAAGAGGAAAAGCCTTAAATGACAACAACTACTGACTTTAGACTTGCTGGAATTTTTTTAAAGTTTAACTTTGTGTTATTCTGTAATAAAGCCAAAACTTTGGTGGAATTTCGTGCTTTAACAAGCAGCATAAGGCTGCTTCAGAAACGGAAACTGTATACCATTTCTTTTCACCTTTCTTGTCCCCTCCACACATCCTGAGTGGGAGGAGAGTTGCTCATTTTGGGATATAAATGTGGATTGATGTCTTGGCAATAACAAGCTAAAAGGCTCGGTGTGTGCGCATGAAAATGGTGTTTAAAAATAAAAGTAATCAAAGCAATGAAAATTTAGTTGTGTGATGACAGGTGGTTGCACATGGTCACCCCTGTCTCCGTTCAAGGAATGTCTTTGCCATCAGATATGAATGGCCTTGGATGTCCACAGACTGGATTAATGAAATTGAGTGACAAAGTGCTAACTCACCAAGTGTGAAGGGCAAAGAAGGAAACAACATTAATCAAAGTCAAAAGAGCAGAAAATTAATGGCGATGAGACAGGCAAACTTGGACACAAACTTGATCTGTTCAGATGATTAAACAGAGCAGAATAATTTTTAAAGAGACCTCAGAACAAAGAAGAGTTACCACTGCTCATTTTATGACTGCTTGCTCGTAGAACCCCCAAACTGAAAACTGACAAGTCAAGCTACATGGCACTAAGCCTTACTCACCTGT
>NW_007577815.1:94240-97503 GCF_000690725.1 Stegastes partitus
GAAAACGGGTCAAATTTGATCCGAACAGTATGTAAGGGTTAACGTTACAGTCATATGTCACTTGCTAACATCATAAAAACAACTAAATACACATGGGGATTAAAAATTATGTAGACATTTGCCAGCCTATGACAGGACACAGACTATGATGTAGAATCTGATCAATAATGATATATAATCTGCCCTACTTCATAAAGGAAGTACTACTCCCTGCATTGGCACCACTAAATGCAATCATGTTCTGTAGGTTAATCCAATATGAGCGTATGGTAGAGATTCTCAGCTCTGCCTGCCACAACCTGCATGCTGGCCCCGCATGATTTAAAGCTTTATCATTTATTGAAGGTTTTATTATTTTTCACCACAGACATTTTGACGTGTCGCAGCAGGAAAAGCGCAGGTGTAATTAATAGCCTTAATTATGGTTCCTTTCAGTTCCTGTCGGCTGGTTTCAGGGTCCTCATATTGTGCATGCTGCCCCGCTGTCACGACTTACTGCTACCATTAAAGGGAATGAACAAACAGAATTTTTGCCAAAGAGAAACTCTGCTATTTACATTATAAAACACGAGTTGTTGCAGTCAACCGCATTGTCTTCACTTTCAAGGTTGCTTGTAATGCTTGTTCTCATTTATTTGATGTAGTGCAGTGGTCTAGCTGCCAGCTACACAATGAAAAAGCCTTGATTTGAAGCGTTGTATAATCTGTACTCATAGCACGTTGGCAACACTGAATAGTTTGCTTTTAGACACATCCTCACCATAGAAAGTGTCATTAAAGACTGTTTGTCTGCTGAAGAGTTTTTAAAAAAAATTTTTATCACAGTTTTATCTGCAACATAAATTTCCTTGTATTTATTACCATCTTCAGACCAAAGCTGACTATGATACCCAGTTTCCAGACCTGAAGTGGAGATAGAAACTGTATGTGGGTGAACATTCACTCTACCATTATACACTTGGTTTGGGTGTTAAAAACAGTTTCCTTCAGCAGCTTAACCTTTACCCTGCTGCCAGTGACAAAGGTTGAGGTTTCTGCTGACCTATAAGTTATTCTGTACACAGGCTCATGCCTCAGACTATTTTTTAAGTTATCACATTTATTCATATCACATCATTCAAAACCATAAAGATGCTGTACCATTGTTTATTGGAAAAACAAATGGGAGTCCAACTTTTGGAAGTAAGAGTCCCTCAAAGAGCAGTTCCAGGGTGTATCATGATCAGCTGGTTCCCTGCAAAGTGGACTGCACAGAGTGTTCAGTCATGTCAAATAAGATTTTAAACTATGGGGAGCAGCAAAATGCTTAGTTTAAACGGAAGTGTGAACTGTGTGGCGCAGAACAAAACAACGGGTTATCAGTTCACTGGAAGTTGATGATGGAACAGAAACTTTAACACGTTGTCAGAGAGTAGCATGTTAGATGTGATATGGTCCTAAACCTAACCATGGAATGTTGGTGCCGAAACTTAACCAGACAGTGAAAACCAAAAACAAACAAGTGAAAATGTAACTTAAGCCTAAGATTATTGGTCCCACATTGGACAGGAACCCTGGGGCCTCATTTATCATCAGTGAGTACAAACATTCCTACACAGAGTATGGAATTTATCAACTTGTACTTATACTTAGGGGTGTGCATAAATATAAACACAACTCTGACCATTCGTATGCACATAATCTAGTGGTAGAACAGTGAAACTACAAATAGAAAGTATTTGGGGATTTTGACCACCTGCACATTCCAGCATGAGGTTGGAGACATATGTGGCATTTCCCAGTCACCACTGAGCAGGATCAAGCCAGCAGTGTTGGATGCCATAAGTTCCCCCAGCCTACATCCAGTTCCCTTACAGCCATCACCGATGAGCCCAAATCAAACAGGGACTTCACACCATCACTGGATTCCCAAACATAAGTGGAGTCATAGACTGCACCCACATCGCATTCAAAGCAGCATCACTAAATGAATTTAATTATGTAAATAGAAAAGGGTTTCATTCAACCAATGTACAAATGATTTGTGATGCACATTTGTCACTATCAAACGTTGTTGCCTTGTGGCCTGGAGGAACACAAAAATCTTTCTTTGAGCACAACAGCTCTTTGGGTGCATCTTCAGGCAGGAGCTGTTGAAGACGGCTGGCTTATTGGTGAGTGTCACAGAGTGTGGAAATGTTTTTGCTGGACTTAGTTTGGTTATTAAAACATCTCATCTGTAGTTGATCGGGGTTATCAGCTGGGTGAAAGTTCGGTATTGATTCGTCCTCCTCCAGTTGCAGTCATTTCTCTTTTATGGACTGTGATGTGTTTTTTGGCACTGAGCTTAACGTCAAACCATTTTTTCAAAATTTTGCTGGCGATCTGTCCTCTGACCCAACAGAAATATGGTTATCTTATCCCATGCAACATTTTTTCTTTCGCTGTTTATCCCAACATTTCACGCACTAAACAATATTTTCTGGTTTGCTTCAACCTCGCTGACAAGTACCTCGATCTCAGTTTCAGAAGAGTTCCTCTATTTTGCCCTTTTTGCCACGATGATGATGACAGGTGAGGAAAAAATAAATCTTCACTTGCTTTGTAAGAGGTGTGTTGTTGCCGTATATGGTTATTTGGAGGCAATGTGCACGAGCACGGTGGTTAAGAGCAAGTGGGATTTACCAACACTGATGACTTACTGATGTGTGTACGACCCACGTACACATGTCTAATAAATACGGATTTTTTTGTACTTACGCACACTCTAAATTTCATGCATACGACAGAATTTAGAACCTTTTCTAGGCACTGATGATAAATGAGGCCCCTGGTTTCTTGGGCAAAAATCCTGATGTGGACTTCCATCCTCCCATCATAAACTCTGTATGGTGACTTTTTAGCTCTTTCAAACTACATGCCTTTTCTACTACATCAATCTTGCAAAAACGTATTTAATATGAATGAAAAGTTTCAGTTTATTTGTATAGTGGTGCATTTTTTTTTAGAGACGAGGTTGTATATATCCAAAATGAGAGTAAATTCCTACAGTGGCAGCAACAGATATTCAAGGTTTTAATGCCACCAGAATACTGCACGAAGGCAGTAATAGAATGAAACACAACTCCACAGAGTCACAGCATTCAAAGCATTCCCCTTGTTTCAAATAAATTAAAATGTGTTTAAAACATGTTGTGGATCTATTTTGACTTTACACTCCTCACTGTTGTCTAGCCAGCTGTTCATATTTCCTGCATGATATGGACACAGCATCAGTGCCGTGG
>NW_007577815.1:98685-117014 GCF_000690725.1 Stegastes partitus
TTATTAGTAATATCAAAGGGAACTTTTACTTATTTCATTAAAATTCAGACCAAATAGGAAAAGCACTCATGTAAATAACAATATCCCTAACTTATTGTGAGTAGTGTATATCTACAGCCACATAACGATAGAAACATACAGAGTGAGAGCAGGCTGAGGTGAGTCCTCAGAGGATCCTATCATCCTGAGGCTAAACCCTCACTGTAAAGCCATAGCTCAGGCCCACTGCTTTTATAGCATATCTCTGCAAACTGTCTGATCCTAGCCTTTACACCACCATCAAAGAAAAAAGAGACAACATTAAAGTGTAATAGAGAGCAAAATGTCAACACTTTCATTCTCTCTTTGCTTCCTATCTCATTTCCCACCTCTGCAAAGATTCTGCTGAATCCGCAAATGGTGATTAATCCACACACGAAGGCCCTCCTGTTTCTGAGCTCCGCTGTGGCTGCCACTCCGTAATCTTTTCCTCGTTTTTAATAATTAAATTCAATGTTCTTTTTACAAGCGTCCCTATAGATAGAGGCTTGACTCCTGCTGCAAAGTCACAGATGAGAGCGTCAGTCTGTTGGAACAAACCTCTTAAGCTTTTAACGTTCTGCCCTTTCACTTTTCAGTGCTGATCCTGTAAATTCGCTGTGCCGGATGAAAGAAGATGCCCCGTTCAAGGACGCATCCAAAGTTTCAATTACGTTTTGAATGAGGCGCTTAATTTAAAGTTGTCTCAATGCTAACTAATTGTAATACGTATGTGTTTTCTTTGTCTTTTCACACAACGAGGCGATATGCTAGAAGAATAAAAATTTCATTAGGTTTAAATTTATTCCACACTACATGTGCTTGACAAACACAGATGTAGTAAGATCATAGTTAAATGTGGATACACAAACCCCACAACCTGAAAAATGGTACTACATATTTACTGACTTATTATTTCAGTTGAAGCATATGAGATCAAGTTTAGCTGACCTTTGCATAATGTTAGATGATGTTCTCAGTTACCCACTATATTTATTGAAGATTTTGTTATTGTGAGCTTTAGATGCTCCAACACTGGACACATCCATTATCTATACATCGCTTAATCCTCACTAGGGTCACGAGGGGGCTGGAGCCTATCCCAGCTGACTTAGAGCAAAGGCAGGGGACACCCTGGACAGGTCACCAGTCTATCACAGGGCTACACTTAGAGACAGACAACCAAACACACTCACATTCACACCTACGGACAATTTAGAATCACCAATTAACCTGTTTTTGGACTGTGGGAGGGAGAACCTGGAGAGAACCTGTCCTCACCAGGACGCGAACCAGTGATCTTCTAGCTGTAAGGCGACGGTGCTAACCACCAAACCACCATGCAGCCCCACATGGGGGAAATATAAAATAAAATTTCTAATTAAGAATGCCCATCTATCTGTGCATGCCTATGTATGTCCTAGCAGAAATTGTCAAGCAGCATCAGCTCTCAGAGATGCATCTTCTCACCTCTGAAAACATGTGCAATATTAAGACAGAAACAGTGTGTCTGTGTGGAAAGGATGCCCGACCAACCATCAACCTGCCTGCTGTAAAAAACTATGTTCTGCTTCATTCTTTTTTTAAAATATATTTTTTAGGTTTTTTGCCTTTATTTTTAGAGCAGTACAGATGGACAGGAAAGAGGGGGAGAAGAATGGGGAGAGCCCTGCAGCAAAGGGCTGTGAGTGGAAGTCAAACCCACGACCACTGCATCAGGGAACTATAGTTGTTTATGAGTCGCCCGCTCAACTAGGTGAGCTGTAGGGTCGCCTTGCTTCATTCTTTACTCAGTCCAGTCAGCTCATTCATTTTACTGTTTGTATGAGTCCATCTGCAGGTGTTGAATTAACCCTATTCAGGACTTTTGGGGTCTTTTGGACCCCAGGCCATTTGGTTTAGGTGACAGGTATTGTTTTTTTTTATATAAAAAGAGGGGCATTTGTCATGCATTTGGAACCAAAAATATGTCAACTTATCAGAAAATATATTTAACATCGTATAAAACTCTATAATGATTACCAACAAATATTTTCAACATATTCTTTCTTGGGGTCCAATGGACCCCAAAAGACCTTCGACGTATGGTGACATGAAAGTCCTGAATAGGGCTAAAGTTACAAAAAGACCAGTTTTTGCCTTCTTTCAGAGTCTCTTTTAAATTTAACAGCAACCTGCATGGTCAAGGCGTTTCACGCATTCGACTTCTGCCTGTGCATCATCAGCATGTTACTAAACTCATCAGGATCCATCCTCTGGGGCATATTATTGCTCGTAGACAATTTCAGCATATGTCTCAATATTTCAGTCTGGACCAACCAGGAGAACTGACTCACCATTCCCTATTGGTGTATTTACAAAATGGACATTTTTTGCAGATGTGTGACTTAAAACATTGTGGTGTTGCCATCATGACAAAAACATTGTTTTGCTCAGTTTCTTGTTGAAATGAAACAATATAATTTATTTATTTATTTTTTTGCTTTTATGAGATCCTTCTCACATTAAAACTACTTTTAATTTCATGATTTTCTTCTTGATATTACTAGAAGGCAAATTATTCAGTGTTAAAAAAAAACAAAAAACATTTCTTGTAATAACACTTTATCTTATACTTCAACACCTCTCGATTTCAGAAAATTTGCATAAGATTCATGATGCAAACGATTAATGGTGTTTGTCATTTTCTCTGCATTACAGAGTGTAAAGAAATCAAAATGTTCAACTGTGTATGCAGATGTTGTGCACAAATGTGTTTTTAAAAATGATTCATTCATTGTTATCATCGATTAATTTTGATGTTAATTATAGATGCAGCTCAGCTATGTAGATCTGATATATTAGAAGAATAAACAATGAAGTGAAAAACAGCCTCAAGAATGGAATGGACTGAAACAAATTAATCTTATCAATCTTATCTGAATAAGAAGCAAAAGAACCAAATATCTGTATAATAGTTAGTTAAAACCAAATTGCATAAATGAGAGGCAGTAAGACTGTGTGTGTTGTTTCCATGTGTATCTGTGCACGCCTAAATCCATGTGTTTTTGTAAGAATGTGTGTTTGTGTGTGTTCAAAAAGCACAACATGTTGGTTTTAATGAGTTGTCTGCTGTGTCCTGAGGCTCTCAGGAAAACACAGGCTGCTTTATTCTCCATGCAACAACAGTCACCCTTTTTCTTGTTTGAAAAGAATGTAGGTTTAGACACATCTTCCATCAACTCTTGATCTTTTTCCACTTTTTCATTTCCTCTGAGGGTGGAAACGTGCCCCGTATAGTTCAGCAATACAAGGTTCAAACAACAAGCAAGGTCAGCTTGATTACAGTCTCCGGAGTGAAGCGACATACTGTACTTGAAAAATGTTTTTTTTTGGTGTTAATCTTTCTTCCAATCCTTTAATGTTTCATTACAAAAACAAGCTCTTCACAACCCTCTGAAGATTTGTCAGAGTGCTTTCTGGGAAACAACACTAGGCTCTTTTTAAAAGTCAAGCTAAAGCATTGAAGTAGTTTATCTCTGGAGCTTTTAAAGCAGGACGGTATGGGCGTGGGACCATATCAGAGAAACCCATCCGCTAATGGAACTTTAACTGGATTAGATCCTCCTGCATCACTACAATGAAGGTCAGCCTCCACTGTTACAAGGCAGAGGAGGCTACGTTTATTGTCATAGTTACAGTCCGTGACCCTGCTGCTGCTGCTGCTAGATTTTGATGTATGAGAATAATTTGTCCTTTTATCTATAAAGATATCTGTGCAATCATCCACCAGATATGATGGATGCAATGTGTCTTTATTAAATACATATTTATTGATCACACTGGTTCTTTTTGGAAAGCTTTCTAAGATAAATAGTGTCTCACTCACAGTTTGTTGAGGAGTAGTGTCGCTATATTTAGTAGAATTTGTAGCTTAACGGTAACTTCATTTATAGGTTTTGTTGTCTGACACTCAAAATGTCCTTAAACCTGTTGGAGACACAACACAGACATATTGTTACCTTTTAAGTTGATATACTTAACTTGCTAAAGTCATCTGTTTACACATCCTACAGACATTAATGTAGTCAGGAGTGAAACGCATAAATCTTTAAGCTGTAGATGTAACGTCTCAGCTGAAATGATGAGAAGCCTGGACTGATGGTCTAACACTTTTTATTTTCTCCTCCCTTTCTCCTATGACCAACGTAAGAGCTAGACAAAAAATACATCATATCAACACATTGAATTCAGCAGGCACATTGCTAAAATTAGCCCACACCAAATTTAAAATAAATTGACAATCAGACACAATTAAAGTTTTATCTTGTTGCCCTCTCTACTGCAGCTAAATTCATTAATCTCTCCTGTTTGCCTTTTTATCTTTTGTATTGTTTCTTAACTTTACGTTGCCATTCATAGATATGTATAATAAAGGCCTTCATTATACATATCTATATTGCCGTTACTTTCCCGTTGGCGTCCACGTTACACTTTTTCAGATTCCATATTTTCCGTCTGATGTCCCTTCAACATAAAAGCACTTCCATTTTACGTTAACAAAATTAAAACATAAAACATTAATACATGACAGATACAAGTTGGCATATTATTTAACACATTCATTTTTGTAAAATTTGCATCATTTCAGTACGAAAAAGACAAATAAATACATGTCAGTTGTGTTGAAGTCATAATAACATAATGACAACCTTCAGTCTTGTCTTTTTCTATTACTGTAGAAGTCTTTAACCCTACTAATCAGGCTAACAAACTAGACCCCCATTTCATGTCCTGGCTGTCATCATAGCTCAGTTTGATATGTTTTTGGTTAATAAATATTCAAATTTAGATCAAGTAACTGTTCCATGTGAAGCTTCAGACACAAGACAAAAGGAATATCAAGAACATTTTACTTAAATGTATTCTGTAAAAAATATAAAAAATAAAATGGGGAAACAAAGATTTTAAGCATCAAGCATTCCCTTTGTTAAACTGAAAGTCACAAGTAGTGTGATCTCAAGTTATTTTCCTCTCCAGTCACTATCTTGTATGAAATCAAAATCAAATCAGGTTTACTGTCATTTGGCTGTACATACACAGTAGTACAGGTAAGATGAAAGAACGTTTCTTCAGGATTATTTAATCAGCAAGTTTTGCAGAATGCACGTCTGGGAAAAGACACTGAACGTTCGCTGTCGCCGTCTCCTGAAGGGGTCACTGTGTCCATGTGCGCCGCCATTCATTGAACATGGAGAACCTCTTCAGGTCCTGGTAGGTCTTCACACACGATGGTGTGACGATGATGAAGCCGCAGATGCTGTCCAGAGCTGTCTGTCTGTCCGCTCGGAATATTGTCGTTCCCTCTATCTGTATGTCCGTCTGGGATGATGTCATGGAGCCATGTTTCTGTTAAAGCAAACACACAGCAGTCTTTTTACTCTCTGCGGGTTTCTCTCAGCAAACGTAGCTCGTCCGGCTTGTTGTCGACGGGGCAGACATTGGACACTGGAGAGTAGGAACGATGGTCCTGCTGGTCTGGAGGGGTTAGCCTTCAGTCTAGCATGGCTCCTGGTTCTCTTCCCCCTCCTTTGTTTATGTTCATGTGCTTCCTTCTCTCTCGGGTATCTGCTGGCGTAGTCTCCGATTAGACTCCGTGTTGGTGTAGTATGTCCACATCACAACCGAGCACCGCAATTCCAGCGCCGTCCACAGTCCTGACGCCCAGCAAAGTCTCCCGGCCGCAAGTTTTGCAGAATGAACGTCTGGGATAGACAAGACACTTAAAACGTTCACTTTCGTTGTCTCCTGAAGTGGCCGCTGCGTCTATGTGCGCTGCCATCACCATGGCAACAATACTGATAGAGAACATAATAATGTCAGCTTCAAGCCAGAAAAACTGGTATCAGTCTTCCTGTATCAGCGGAACTGCTGAACTTTCATTATACCTGGAGAGATTCAACCAGTTCAAAGAAGTGACAGAAGTTACAGAAAGCTTTTGAAGGTAATGAAGCAATATCTGAAGCAGCGGCAGCTTTAAATCCTTTCGCTGAATTGTGTTTATCACTCTGCAGATAAGTAATACGTCTGTGCTTTTCTCAGGGTCGCCTCTCTTTGAATAACACCTCTGGGAGAGGGTGCTGAAGAATATTTATACAATGCAAGGCAGCTATCTCCTGCGTATAATGAGCTGCCACTTCATTTCTCTCCTTTTCATTACAGCCGCAGGAATTCTATTCAGAATATCTTTAAATGTTCCCAGCTGGAGGAATTGCAAAAACGCATAATCATTCGTCAGCTAGCTTCTTCCAATCAAAGACAAAATGCTGTGGCCTACAGATCCACAGATGAGCTGTGGACTCTCTTTGGAACTGCTGAGAGGATTATTCTATATCCTTCTCCTTTGCACAAAGTAACACCATAAAACTCCTGGAAAGCAATGAAACCTCAATTTCTGCAGTGGGGATTTTTTTTCAGCTGCCTAAAATGTTAAATTAAATGCCTGGTTTTGGTGTCACTAACTGACAAAGAAAAGACATTGATTTCTTTTTGTAGCAACCTTTAAAAATTATACAAAGGAAAGCAAAGAGATACCAGTTATTAAAAAGACCACAAGTACAATTCATATTTCTCAAATTTAATGTATATTGGCAACTAAACCATGAATTCCCACCCTGACTTCATTATAATCTGGGACAAAAATACGATTTTGTTTTGCACGATTTCATTATCCAAGGTAAAGAGGTCATACTCAGTATGTCTACAACATTGTGGCTAATTGGTGTATAGCCAACATTAAAGCCACTGTGTAGGTCTCTATCATGCTGCCAAATAGCTCTGATCCTTTGGTTCATGGACACAGGAGCTCTGAGGGAGTCTAGTGTTGCCTGGCATTGTGACACTGGCCGTGGATTCTTTGGGTCCTGTTGGTTGCAATGTCGGGTCTCTGTGGATTTAACTTGCTCCAGCCCATCCCATGGATGCTCGACTGGATTGGGACCTGGGGAATTTAAAGGCCAGGTTTAATGGTTTGGTCTCCTTGCTGTGTTCGTTGAGCTGGTCCTGGGCAGTTTTTGCAGAGTGGTGGGGTACATTGTCCTGCTGCCATCAGGGAGCACTCCACCAACCATCCACTCCACCAAATGACACACAAGATCGTTTAATGTACATTCACTGCAAGCTCTTGAATGTAAAAACAAAGGAAGAGGATACAGCCTCATCTTCTGTGTACTGTCATTCTTATCTTATCCTTTATACTAAACAACAAAATACACTGTTTATTCATGCTTTCCATTGATCTAAAGTCACTATTAACACGACCATATCTGCATTTCAAAAAAATTGAATTTCCCGAGCTGACAGCGCTGTGGTTAAAGGTGCTCTTTGGAGTTTTCTTAAAAACAAGGTTTCTGTTCAAATTTAGCATCACTCACCAAAGTACACAGTGTGTTTGGTTTTTATCTAACAAATGTGTTGAATGTTTTTTCCATCTTACTGAAGAAGTATTTTAAATGCCATTGTGTGCATTTAAATCCTAATGTATGTGTAGAAGAAAAAGAAAAAAGGGACCCATTCATTAGGAAAGGTGGTCTGCAGGGATCAAAAACTTTAAGGCACAAGAACAGCTTGATTAAGGTTATGTAAAGGGTAAACAGTTTGTTGACCCATCCAGCCACCCTCTGATTGACAAGTCAGACAGTTGTTGCTGTTGGCTGAATGATTGCAGGGTTTTTCCTGCACAGAGAACTTTTTGGCAACCCTCCAGAGAGGTTTTAACCAGAACCGAAGGAAACTCAGCAGCACCAGAATGAACAGAAACACATGTAATGCAGGTTCCAGTGTTGTTCATGCAATATAATGTGTAATTCTGGCTCATTAAAGTTACTGTCAGTAGCTGTTGTATGTGCCTGAACGTTCCAGTTGTGCACAACAGTAGCAAAATCTGAACTTTTTGATCACTCCTCGTATGACACTGTTGACATGAGTTATTGCTGTTCAGTACTGAACAATGTAGCATCTTTACAGTTTCTCTGCTGAAGGGAAATGTGTTGGCTATCTGGTACTGTCAACTTTCCCATTTGAAGTGGACCAGACACAGTCTGGTCTGGGTGAGCAGCTTTCACTCGAACAAAAGAAACATCTTAAACTTAAAACACTTCAAATTAGTGTAACCCCCTTAAAAATGCAGTGGATTAATTTAATGTATTTCATTTGAATTCATATTGAACAGTTCGTTTTTTTTGTGTAAATTAATGAAGGCGGCATGATTGTAATTTCTTTGTGTGACAAGAGGAGGGCGCTTTATGTGACTGGAAGGACTTTGGACCTGTGTGCATGGCATTCTGGGAAGAAGACAGCAAGAAATGAATGGCCGATGCTTTGTGGGAGGACTGCACTGTATTTTTTTTATAGTTACAGAACTGTGTGTTTCTGAGTTTCCCAGGGAGGTGCCCATCAGGACTGTAGACAGAGTGGATGTTTTGTTCTTTTTTTCATTAACGAAGACTCCGGTGAGTTGTTGTGCTGTCTTGTAGGGATAGACGTACGATGCTAAGTCGCTAACGGCTAATCGAGACGCGCGATGCTACGTTGCTAGCGGCAAATAGATAGATGGGCATTTTCAGTTTATGAACGTGGGATGTTAAATAGTTATGCCATAAAACCAATCGGAGTTGATTGTAAATGTTCTTATATATGTTAAGTGTGTTTAAATTCATTTTGAAATAAGGAAAGATGTATTTTGTGAATGTAAAAGAGAAACATGATTGAGAGGAGAATAGAATTAATTTGTGTAACATGATTCCTATAGTACTGTTAAAAAAATGGCACACTAATGGTGACTTGAGGTCTTAATATCTCATGCTACAGTTGCATATTATTTTGTGAGCAGTATTGTTAGTTACACTTAAGAAAAGAGATATAATTCTGTACAGAAATTCATGATTGGTGCTCTGCTATGCAGATTGGTTTTTTTTTTGGTCTGCTGAGTGCTGGATCTGCGTCGAATCATCAGCGGTTTCAACCAGGTTTCCCGTCAGAGGCGTGGCGGAGTTGAAGGGGATGTTAATCCTCCACTCTCATCACCTGCTGGAGAAGTGCACATACCTGGAGAGGAGCCTGAACCGCGCGCAGTAACAGTTCTTTACACACACACTACCCGGGTAGCACACACATGTACACAAATCGACTTTGACTGACCTGGATGTGGATTAAACTGACTCCTTTGACTTGATTCACTGAACTGTAATACAAGAACAGCTATACGCTGTGAGAGGACAATTTCTGTTATTGTTGGTTACTTTTTTTTCTATTATTGAAGGTTTTGAAGCAACAACTTTTTCCACGTTGTTTTGATGTTGCTGGAATAAATTTTCTTGTGTTCAATATATGCTAACCTCCCCTCACTCCTTGAGACGAATTAGGACACAGTGTTATCCCAACAAGTCACAAAGAGTTACTAGGTCTACATTAGCATTACATCTCTTAAACATTCATGATTTACACAAATATTTACTCAATCTTCTTTTGCAACTTTTGCTGACACCATGTATGTACATTTCTTGACATGTTGCCAGCACCGCCTCCAAAAAGGAAGTTACAGCACTGCCTGGTGCCACTGAACAACCAGCCTCCATCAGGAGAAGCAGTCATGTTCAGGACTGCTGCAGTCTGGGTTTGATTCACAGTCAGCGACAGTGAGATGACCTTCCAAGAGCTGCCTGTTTACACATAGCTGCTCGTTATTTCAGATTTAGGGCACCAGTGGAACTATTCAATAGTCTGACTCACCGGATATGGGCTGCGGGTATCAGCCTGCCATTGGCCATGCACTTCATGCAGCTTTCTCCTTCTCTTCCGCTATGTAAGCATTACTGTTCTCAAAATCCATTGCACAACAGGAAAGAACCACAACCACTGCCTCAGGGCAGCAACCTACACGCTGAAAATACCAAGTGTTGCCAAAGGTGTGGATCGTGAAATAAAGCAGTCCTGACAGTTTTATTTCCAGGGAATTATCCATTTCAATGACAGTGTTCGTCTCCCTGCATGCAAATGTTCCACTGTAACATTACCATCGACACTATTTTGAGTGAAAACAGTCGCAGCATGCTGTTCTTAGCTCTGCGCGAGATGACTGTGAGAGCTTTTTTTGTCTCCTCTATCGTTGAATGAGGTGCAGCCAAGCCATTCTACACAGTCATGTGTCAGTGCTAGAGAATGGTCTAGGTATGCAAAACAACTGCTTGATTGACATCTTTGTTGTCCTCTCCTTTTGCCATGTCTCCCTGTTTAGTGGCTAGGATTTGATGCTCTCACTGAAGCTGTACATTTTAATAGGAAGACTGTCTTTTGATTCTGTGCAACATACTGGTTGACCCTGTGAAAGCCACTAACAGTATGTACATATATTTTATACTGTATATACAGCGAGTCATAGTTGAATAAATGCTTTGAATGGATACATCATACATCCATGGCCCACACTCTTCTCTTCAGACTCAGAAAGATCAAGTGAGAAATGTAAAAAAAATAAAAATAATAATAATACAAGCATCAATAAACAAGACGGGTTGAGTGAGAAAGGTTGTAACTGAAACAAACATAAAAAACAATATAAACAAGTCAATCCCAGACATGACAGAAGGTCTGGTCTGAATTATTGAATCACAGATTGATACTATCCAAAGATGTAGGAGTATCGGAGGGTGGGTGGAACTGAACGGTGTTTGTGTTAAAAGAAAAAATAACGTAGGCACACAATCTTCCAGAATCAGAGTGAAAAAAGGCCTTGAAACTGTGCATTACTACTGGAACACAAGAAAAAGGAAAACAACATTACCATTACATCTAATGACGCTATTACAGGGAGTAATAATCTAAATATGCACTTTGACAAACTACATAATGCCAGAATGGGTACCCCAAGTGCACATAATCAGACTTTTAATATAAGCCAGTATCTGCCAGTGGATAGTGGTCTAACCCCTTTGCAGGCATTTACACTGCAAGATGCTCCTTTCATGTGTCTATTAGTCATGTGTATGAGGGCCAGAGAAATTCTCACTACCACCAGCAGCGTGAGCGGGGAAGGCAGCATCAGATTGTCCCTCCTCATCCGGCCTGGCAGATGGATGGACTCATCTGGGAAGGTCTGATTTCTCTCCCAAGAACTTACTGTAGATTGGGAGGAAACCTACAATTTCATCGTTTATTTTCTGGCTGGAGCTGAAGACATTTTTTGCCAGCCTCTCTCTCGCAAGCTCCCACTGAGAAAAAAGGAAGTGGAAGCGTATTGGATTCTCACATTACTTTCTCTGCCTCCAGTAAGAAGAGATTAACTATCGATGGCATGATGGATTGCTGAGATTGGGATCTGTGGTTAAAAGATGATGAATCATTACCTCCAATCTCAAGAAATAGAAGGTTCAGACCATCCATGTGTCTTTCATAGATCACCGGCTGCAGCAGGCTTGAACTTTAGCTCTCACTACTGAGCTATAAATGGCCTCGTGCTCTTTAGCATTGATAAGGCTCAGTGCTTTACACTTCATTCTATGTTGCATGGCAGGTCTTGCATTAGCATTTCTGCTTCCTAACTTTATGTTGAGTTTCCCTATAATGAGCAGTGGCTGAGCTTGCTGCTGGGCTGAGCACACGAGTCAGTGCCAAAAGTTTGTCTCAACACCTTCAGGGAGTGTCCTTATATAGAAATGTACTGCCATGAATACAAGAAGGGTCACACCATCCACACCACAAAAAACAGACTTAAATTATACTTAATGATTTATGGCCATGTAGACAGTTTGGATTTTAAAGTCATCAGAACTAGTTACCCCTACATTTAATTTAACCTTTACATGGGCATTTTACCAAGACCCAAGTGCATGACAGAGAACACGGAGAGCAATGTTTAAAACATTAGTTAATATGCCAGTCTCTGAAGAGAGAGGCTTGGTCGAACTCTTCTAGGAGGGAGGACTGGCATTAGGCCCATCCAGATGAACTACCAGATAGGCTGGTTAATTTAGTGGCTGGAATCGGCTGCCGGCAGTGATGGGGAACATGGTATGTGGCTTAACTGACAATACATGAGTGACAGAGCTGAGCTTGGAGGTCTGGATGCAGGGTGTGGATTATGCAGAGGTCGGGCTGGATGGTGATTTGGAGTTAGAACCTGAGGCACAGGAGATAGCAGGATTAAAGGAGGGTCAGAGAATTACAACCAAAAAATGGCACCAAATGGAGTGGAGACACCTGCATGATGAAGAAGGTGAAATATTCTTTTTATTTCTCTGTTCCACGAAAAATTAGGGCCTGAATGCCTGGACGTAGATTTTTAGTTGTAGAACCCATTCATGATCACCTGTGGTTTGAGGAACACAAATCATAGCAGGAATAAACAAAGCAAACAAGAGTGGGTCATGGTGATGCTCCCACATAAGCAGACAGAATGATCTTGCGGAGAATGGAGAGTAGCACCAGTGTTTATATTCTGTAGGCGGCTGAACGGATGATAAACCTCAGGTGTGTTTGATGGTTGCAGATAGAAGGAAAGTAGGTCGCCCAGTTAACACATATACCCACACACAGCAAGACCAACAGTGGGAGAGAGGATAAGAAACAGCAGGAAGGGAAAAGGAAAGAAAACACATGGGAATAAAGTATATATAGTGTAATAAACTGCAAGGACGAGGACGATCTAGCAAAGTAAATATAGGATATTTTGAATGCATTTTACCACAATTGTACAGTCGCCATGTGAATGAAATCCATGTAAGCTTAAATTGAAGATGGGGTTGGACAAACAAAGACAGTTAAGACTACAATTTTTAGAGCCCAGTGGTTAGTGACAAAGAAAAAACATACACCATCCCATTTTGAGAATTTGGTCTCCAAGTATCAGTTGTTAGGGTGTCCTTACTGTCCATGGTTTTCAGACAGGTGTACACTGTGTAAACAGTGGCTCCAGGGTTGAATTGTTTTCTGATCCTTTTTCTGATCCAATTGTTTGAATTGGTTGATTTTTAAAACAAGTGTTTCTCTATCATATTGATGTTACTGTATGAAGCCTTGAAAAGAATATATGTTAATGTTGGCAGACAAAACTGAAATCACCTGCACTGATAGATTTCACATGCCCGACTTGGGTGAGCTGGTGAAGTAAAAGCAACTTTGACTTAAATTGAAGTGGTTTAGCCACAGCAGACTACATTTTTCCTGCCACTGCCTGTAAGGTGAGGAGCCGAAAACTGTATAGTGTAGCACCAAACTGTTGTGAGCTTTTATTCTCCAGATGAAAACTAAATATAGCAATACAGGATGTGGTGGCACGGCTGCATTAGAGCTACTGTAGTGTAAAATGTAATTAAAGGTGCCACAATCAATATTTCTGTTAACACTAGGTCAAATGTTTATGAGTAAGTAAAAGGGGGCTAATAGTTAGATTTTGCAGTTGCCCTGAGCCCTATGGAGCACTCCAGCATCATTGAGCTCACAGTTTCAGCTTTACAGCCCACAACTTTGTTTTGGTTGAGTCTCTTGGCTCTTATCAACTCGGCTTCCAACAGAAACAGGCAGCTGTTTCCAAGCTCTCAGAACTCACTGCAGTCTACCCAGCACCTAATGTCAGACACTTAAAGTTTGCAAGTGGCTGGTGAGCACTGCGGAGCTTTTAATGCAAGTTTAAACCAGCAGCTTTGCTCTATTTAGTGTTGCTACAAAACATTTATGTGATTTTGCATCGAGAATGAGTCCCCGGGGACAGAGCTCTGCTGCAATGTGTATGAGGGAGAACATTCAACGCAACTGACCTGAACTGTGGTGTGATGGTCTGTGGGTGGTCTGGTGGTCACAGTGCAGTGATTATGCACAAGTTTGTTTGGCCACAGCAACACAATCGTGGCTCCCCACTCACCCCACTTGCTGGATTTGGCTCACTGTGACCTCTTTCTCATCCTGAAAATAACATTCAAGTTAAAGGGTCACTGTTTTGACACAGTTCAGGACACTGAGTGCAGACAGTATGTGACATGTTTACATACTAGGACTTTCAGGGAGTTTTCCAAACATATCAGAAGCATTAGGAGCACTGTGCCACTGCACAAGGAGGCGACTTTGATAGGATGGCAACAAAAGTTAAGTAAAGTGTGGTTCTACATTTTAATAAGCACAGTCTCAGAACTTTTTCCATGAAAATAATCCCTTCCTGTCTTCAAATGATTTAGATGTGACTTCAGACTGTTGAATCCTGTACAGATCTCTGAAGTTTCCACCTCTGTCTCCATTCATCCTTGCTGCAGCTCAAACACTCCAGCTCACTGACAAGTCTGCTCACACACTGTTAAAGTACTCTATGGTACACAATGGAAGGTTGTAATATTGGAGTACTGCAGCTGTACATGTTTGAACCGGAGAACAATTCTGAGGAGTAACAATGATACAGAAAGTTCCAAGTAACCCTGTATCCAGTAAGTAACCTCATAAGTTGACAGGAGTGGTTCTTTAGATTTGTTTGTTAATGAAACACTTGAACTTTGGGTCTGTGTTTTTGAGACTGACTTTCACACAGTGCAGTTTGAATATGGTGATATCTTCTTATTGAGCTCATGATGTGTCTTTAGCATATATAAATTCATCACATGGACATTTTAACAAAGTAAAAAACTTGATTTACATCAGAGGGGATCTTTAAGATTTTTAATAAACTGTAATTTGATTGAGAAACCATTTGGAAGCAGGATTAAGTTTAAAATAATTGACATTATAGTCATATGATTTCAGTCTCTTTATGGCTCAACATGTAAGCAAACACTAATATACTGTATCTGTTATGTCAGCTGACATATACCTGTATATATAACCAAATAAACTTAATCAGCCATACTATGATCTACACTAATCCTAACCGATGTAATTTTTCCTCACATCTCTGTCATTTTAAACTATTTTTGTCCTAATATGTTCACAACATCTTTGACTGAATCACAGTTCTCCAAGTAAATCAACACAGAGACTAACAAGGAGGAATTCAATTATCTGCTTGCAAACGAAGGTGTCTGCATCAATAGGGTATAAAACAGCTACACTGGCTTACAAATCAATATGTCTCCATGGGTCAGTCAGCGGTGGCGATTTCTTTCCTGTCTGTTATGTGCACTGATTCAGCCACAGCTTGTGTTAACATCACACTTTGGCAGAGAACTGAAGCTTGGATAGACAGGGTGTTGTTCTTATTTTCTTTACGCTCCATCTCGTGCCAGACAAAGGAGATCCTCTTTTCTCAAATCATGATTAGCTGAGACCACTCCTTCTCTTCAACTCCAACTCTTCAGCTTCAGCCAATATTAACAAAGATCCTGACTGTGACAGGTTCTCATTTGAACCGTTGCTAATCAGGAGTCAGGCCGCTGTGCTCTGATGCGTGAATGCTTTATGAAGCTATTTAGCAAACGACAGTTGACTTTTAGTATATCTTCATTCAGTGTAATGTTTGTCAGTTATGAACCCATTGTGATATAGTTTTTCTCAGTTGCTTTGGTGCATTTCTCAAATCATCCTCGACATTTGCGAAACAGCAAGTACGTTTCTCAAAACAATTCGTACGAATAACAAAAGGCAGTTACTTGCTCAGAAATCCTTAGTTCATCTCTCAAAACTAAATATCTGTGTCAATGAGCATGGCAGTGCCATCAGAATGACAGGTCTTTGTGTCAATGTGTAAATTGTGACTTACACCTGATTGCAAGAGACTGGGCAAGATTCTTATTTATGCTTTTACTGTTTGTATTGTAATTTGTTGACAGATTATGTCACTGAGATACAAAAAGGAAAAGACAGCACTGCATAGCACAAAGAAAAAAACAAAACAAAGTAGAAATGTGAAGATAGGACAGTCTCCTCAGGGAAAACTGTACATGCAGTGCTGTAGGAATTACAGTGCAGTCTTCCTCTATACTTGCCAGTTGATGGTTCATAAGATGCACCTTTGAGCTATTCCAGAGAGCTGGTTGATCATTGGCTGATCTATGTAATGCCACACACATTTCCGTTCATTAGAGAAAGTCAAGACTCACCTGGGAGCAAATTATCAATTCAGGACAGATTTAGATTTTTAAAAAAAAGTCCAATAGAAATGTATAGAAATATGCTTACCATGTTATGAAAACTTGTTCAACCATTTTGCATGTAAAGACTTATGTGGTGAACTAACGCCTAAATGTTGTGGAGGTGAGACGATTCATCAGAGACCCTTTATAATACATTTTGATCAACATGACACAAGCAATTGATAATGTAGGAAACAGCAGAGAATTGTAAGTAATCATTTGCATGGATGTACCAAAGCATTTAGAACTTGTTCAAATACATGAGAAACTGCTTTTTCTGATGTGCACAAGTGTCACAATGATGTGAAGATTGAACAAGTAGTTTAGAGAATTTCAATTCTGATCTGAGAAATGTACCAAAGCGACTGAGAAAAACTGTAGTATTATTAGTGTGGTTTCTTTGCTGCAGCCCAGCTCAGCTCAATCAGTTACAAGATCAGTTTTGGAATACATTTGACAAAAAACATGTTAACACAGGATGATCTAATGACAACACCTAATAGATTTCAAGATGAAAGACTCAGCCCTCTCATTTGAATAAACTGCTAAATATGATATATTTCTGCAGAGCTTATCTGAAAATAGATAATTTGAGGTAATAATATATCATTCTTTCAGACCCAGAAGGTACAAGACAGATATAGTTAATGTAATGCCATTACCAGCATCATAAACACAACATACTGAGAACTGTCTTTACTTTCACCATAGATGGTTGGGGTTTTTCTCTTTACCCAGCACATGATTTATTTATTAATTTTTTAATATTTTGTAGAACACCCCCTATATGAGAGATATGTGTATATATAAAACCACACTCTTTTTTATTTTTTTTATAATTGATATTTCAAAACAATCATTTAAGAAGTGCTCAATGTGACAGTCTTGCTCGCTTGTACTTGTGTTGATAGGCTTCTGTCTTTGAAATAATAATAACATTAGCATTTAAATGAAAAGTAATAACTCCTTTTGACAAAAATCTATATTTCATGTAAATGTTTAAATATTTGCGTTTTGATGGAATTTTGCTCCCTATAGTATGTTCATAAAGTATTCTGATCACTACACCTTTTGCACACTTTATGGCATTGAAAATGTAATTTTAAATGCATAAAAAAGCATTTACCCACCCGTCTCCTCTGAATAACTCATAATGACAAAACAAAAATGTGTTTTTTCTAGAAATGTTTGCAAATGTATTCAAAATGAAAAACTGATTTACAAAAGTGTCCAGAACCTTATTCAGTACTTTGTTGAAGCCTTTTTGGCAGCAGTTATAGCTTTGAGTCTCTACTGGCTTTTGACACCTAGATTTGGACAGTCTGTCCCATTCGTCCTGACAGTTTCTGTCAAGCTCTATCATATTGGATGGTCCCTCCCTGGATTTATGGAGTTCTGTGGGGTCTAAGTTTGGGCTTTCGCTGGGCTCCTCAAGGACAGTCAAATACTCTCCTGAAGCCACTCCAGTGTTGTCTTGGCTGTTGCTTTAGGTTACTGTCATGCTGAAAGGTAAACTGTTCCCTTGGTCTCAGTTCGTTCTGGAGCAGGTTTTATTCAAGGACCTCTCTATATTTGGCTGCATTCATCTTTCCCTCAGTTCTGACCAGCCTCCCTGTCCTTGCTGTTGAGAAATATCCTCGCAGTATGAAGCTGCCACCACCATGCTTCATATTAGAGGTGGTGTTAGCCAAATAATGAGTAGTGCCTGGTGCTCTCCAGACATGCTGCTTAGAGTTGTGCCCAAGAATCATATTCCATGTGTTCTTAGAGGCCTTCAAAAGCTTTTTGCAAAGGTCCAAGTGGGCTGTCTGTATTCACACTGGCTTCTATCTGACTTCTCTTCCACAACAGCCTCAATAATGAAGTGCTGCTGAGATGGCTGTCCTTCTGGCTGGTTTTCCATCTCTGCAAAAGGACTTATGAAGCTGTGTTAGGGAGACCACTGGGTCCCCAACCAAGGACGTCTTTTCTCAGTGTGGCCAGATGGTCAGCTGTAGGAGAACTCCTGGTCGCTTCAGACTTCTTCCATTTTACAATACTGAAGTCACTGCGCACTGAACTTTAGAAATGGTTTTGGAAACTTAGTCAGCTTTTTCTTTTTATTAAATCTGGCAAAAATTCACTTACTTTGTGTAAGTGTGCAAAAAGAGAAGGTTTCTGAACACTTCTGAGATAACAGTGTATTAAAGATCGTGTATGGGAAGTGAAAGATTTTGTGCCTTGAAC
>NW_007577815.1:117640-125192 GCF_000690725.1 Stegastes partitus
GGCGGTGCTAACTACAGAGCCACTGTGCAGCCCTGATTTATTATCATTTACAAAAATATTGATTACTGCAGCTTTATTCATAGTCATATACAGTGTGTCACTGTGCTGAGCCCTGCCTGTTCTCACTCTGACCTTTTGTGGTGGCAGCTGGGATATTTACTATAGGATATTTGTGCAACCCTCTGAATGCAGTGGTATCATACACAGTCTGTCCCCCTGCACTGCATTTAATTTACTGATGCTCATGACTCACATACGGTGTACTGTGCTGATGCAGTATGCCTGTGGCCAGTGTCACTACGACTGTTATTGTAATTCTGGTAAAAAACATGAATCAATATTGCTCCATACACAACGTTCTGCTGTTGCGAATCATGTAAACAACCTATAAAACCAGGAAACCCATACCTAAGATCATCCAGTGTAAGCATTTGACAGATTGCAAACCCGAGGGCTGTCAGTTCTCAGGATGATTACAAACATCATCTTTATGATCACTTACCACTGCAAACAACTATTCATTGCGCAAATGTTTCCAGAGTGAGGTCACTGTAATGATAACTGCAGTATAAGTGACAGTGGCGGGGAAATTTATGTCCATTTACAACAGCGTTCATTCAGCTTATAAAAGCATTCCCTGCACTATTATTTAAGACGTGGCAATAGATGAGGATGAGTGCAGGCAGTCATCTCCTCCTGACTGTCAGGAGTGCAGATAATGTGACTGGCCTGCTTTTCAAGACTGATTACATGCAGCATGTCAAACTGACTGCAGTTGATTAAGAGGTCCTAGTCCTTCACTTCACTTCAATACATAGATTTTTTCCAGGTTTTTAGCAAAGGTTGGTGATGCCGTTGTTCCTCACAGCTGGCGTTGTTGGCAACTTTACTTCCATTTCCTATCTGACACACCTGTCCTGATTCTGAGAATAGAACTGTTAACTTTATGAGCGGAGGAGTGCTGCACGTCCCCTCTGTCATACTGCCGAGAAATCATCCCTGAAATATTCCCTACCTTTGGTCTTCATGAATGCTTGATGTAATTACCCTCCGACGAAAGGGCAGAATAGAAGTGAGGAATGGATCCAAGTTGAAATGTCAAATGGGATCATGCTGAATGTTTGATGTGTGAGGTTGAGGTTACGGCACAAGGACATAGTGAGGAGAGAAAACTCCGACTCATAGCAGTGATTGACAACGAGACGTGTCTCCAGCTAAGAAATAAGCTACTTACGAGTTAACCTGAAGGATAAAAATGCATAAATGTATGAGGAGAGCATGCATGGTGTCCACCTGATGATGAATATACTATCTTACTCAAAAACAGGCAAAACACCAATGAAGATATAAAATAAGTGCATGTTATGTCTTAACTAATAATGGCTTAACAATATATCAGGGTTTCTGAAAATTAAACAATTTATTTGATAACACGTAAACATGACCTATTCTGTTTTTATTAGTATTAATAATACTATGTTATATACATGTGCTATTATCTCTTTACATACTGACTATTATTTCATGTCATTGTTTAATAAATGCCTTTGCGGCAAACACTGCAGCAGTATGATCACATTTAAAGTTGTAATGCCTAAGATTTCAGCGCAGGTTGCATTTTACACATAATTCACCTCCAAGAGTCCTGCCGGTAATCACAGTAGTTAATAACTTGTCTGTTTGTGCAGATACAGCTTTAACCAAATAACCAAAAAACAAACAAACAAACAAACAAAAAGCAGCAAATAAAGTAGTGAAGTATTAAACTGGGGGTTGATAGACATAAAAGTGCTCCATTAAAAAAGACTGTAATATAAATAGAACATAGTGTTAATTCAATAGTGCCATAATTCACATTTTCATTTGAGAATATATTATATTTCACTGTAAACACACTTACAGATGTTGCAGTATGTGATACTAGAGCTCTATCATTATGTTAGATTTTCTACGTTGCCCTACATTAGCACCATGCACCACTGTACCATATAAAACTGTATCATGGCAAGGCTTACAACAAAGTCATGGTACACTTTGTATATCATGGTCGGTCCCATAGCACAGTGCTGGTGCACTGACCAGTTACTGTGGTGCATTTCTGTGCCATGACCATTGCTTATACTGTGGAAGGTAAATAAAAGGAAAAGCTGAAAAAAACAAACAAACTATATATTCATCTTTATGGAAAGCAGTTGTTCCTTTAAAAAAACAAACAAACAAACAAAAAACACAGTGAGTATTTAAACAAACAAACAAACAAAAAACACAGTGAGTATTTTTATTTGCCTTCAGATATTCTTACACATCACATCTTAGTCACCTCAGGTTTGGTCATTACGTTTTGTTTTTGAGCTCTGTTAACTATTTTCTGTAATTGCATATACATTATGCCTTTACTGTGGGGTTTTTATGTTTAGTACTCTGTAAATACCTTTTTTTATGTTTCTGAATGTAAACTTCCTAAGTAGAAATATGCAGGGGTTAAGCAGTTTAATTATTATTATTAATATTATTATTGTTGTTGTTGTTGTGGAAATACAGACATTCCAGGGTCCTGTACTACGAGCGAGATCAACATACCCAGGATATCTTTCAGAGATCCAGCTTGACTAACCCTAACAATCGCGCTCAGGATAATTGGTCCTACGACGATGGTTATCAACTCAGCAAATCAATCCAGAGTTGTCTGATCTGAGCATGAGTGCGTGCACATAAAATGGGTGGCCTTATCAGCATCTGACCAATCACGACTATGGACAAGTCTGGCTGCATGTGAGGGTTTTTCAGGACTGGCAAAACAGTGCACCCTGACGAGGACCTCTGTGAGCTCCTGTCTTCCTTCCTTCATTTTTTTCCCCCCTGTTGGCTACAGTCAATGTCAAAGCTATTTCATATTTTATTTCCATACCAATATCATCCTACAGCAGTAAACTGATTTTAGCATTAAAGCTTGTCTTTGTAGGATACGTTAGTAAGCTACACTGCTTTGAGTTATGTTTTTATGTTTGTTCTTAATTTGTTCCCATGCCCCTTTTTACACCGCTGGGGTTGCAGCTGAAAGTAAAATCATGTCAGATATGCCACAAGTATATACATTAGGCAACACATTAATTGAAGGAATCCTCAGATTGTCTTATTGTCTGATCCATGCCGCCATGATGGAACAGTGATATTTTATTATATTATAAACTAATGAACCGATACATTCACACAGTCAGAAGTTTTCTGCCAGCATTCCTTCCTGGCTTTGGCTGCTGCAGCAGTGCTGCTTTTTGCTCCTATGATGTTTTTATATTCTTCATATTTTGTAAAGATTATATTCTGCTCCTAAAAGTAAAGTAAAGTAAGCCGCTCTGCAGCCAGACTTATCCATAGTCGTGATTGGTCAGGTGCAGACAACGTCACCCATTTTATGTGCACACGCTCATACTCAGATCAGACAACCCTGGGTTTATTTACCCAGTTGATAACCACTGTCGTAGGACCAGTTATCCTGAGTGCGATTGTTAGGGTTAGTCAAGCTGGATCTCTGAAAGATATCCTGGGTATGTTGATCTCGCTCATAGTACAGGACCCTGGACACAGACATAACTCTGCATTGACACAACTATACTAAATACAACAACTTATGGAACGAGAATAATAAACTGTGTGTTTCCATTATTTGGCTGATTGTCTGTTGTCTTATTTTTTTTAAAATTTTTTTGTTTTCTAGAGTGTTTAAATAACTTCATTCTTGCAGTATTTCCACTCTTGCAAATATTGTTGCATTTAGGCAGTAACACTGAAAGCACTCTGAATTAGTCACTTGATACACCAGAAACAAATATTTAGAGAAAATTCCCTTTGTTGGAAATAAAAATGTATGAACAGTGCGAAAGGTAATTATTCATCCCATGCTCACCCGCTTTGTATCCAATGATTTCACTATTTAAACTTTATCTGTGTACAACAGCTCTGTTGTTTTCTCATTGAAAGACATTTAGGTTAATAAGACTGCATCAGATCACGACGACCTGCCAGAACATCTAAATAATCAATGAAGTCACCTGCTGTGCCACCTGCATAAATTGCTCAAAGCTCCTCTCTCAGTTTGTCGACAGTTTGAATCCTGCTGCCGTGTGATTCTACAGCTGTTTTAATACGCCAAAGGAAAGAACGCAACATTCTCCATTTGTTTGTTCAGCATAACACAGTGTTTCAAAGTGGATTTCAAGAGTTGCATGAGTTTGTGATGTTGTGATACTGCAGGAGATAGAGCTAAACTCCTTCAGGGCACCATTTGGATAATAAGAAGTACACTGTCCTTGAGGCATGCACTTTCTGAACCACTGTCTTCAACAAATGATCTGATGTGTGATAATACCACACAATAAAAACACACTGCTTCTCAAAGACTCACAACAAAGTAAGATGCTCCGTTCTGGAAATTGTTTTTGTTGTTACAGTACAACATTATGAGCACAGATGGGCTCATCATCAGGTACCAGATGTCTTTTTTTTTTTATTATTATTAAAAAAAAACAAAAAACATTTTGTAAGAAAAGCCAATATTTAAATCTACTCTAAATGTGATCAAAAATAAAATCAGAAAAAAATATTTCCCCAATCCATGCACAAAAAGTTTGGAGTTCATTTTCTGTTGGTGCTTGGTTTATTCACTGTTGAAGATTTCCTACAGACACTTTTGACCTTTGAGTATTTTTTCTGTAAGTCTGATGTGATGTCAAAAACCTCCAGTCTGGATGGCCACTTAATTCTCAGTTTGTCATTATGTGCTCCTCAACGCTCTATTCAGACACCCGTCTATACGGTCAAATTACCACATACAAATCAAGTTAACAAATAAATCAGGGAGAAATTGTCACCACAGTTGTAATGAGTCAGCAGGACAAGCAAACTCTTGTACAACAGATATGAATTAGTATGATGTCCAAATGATGGTACAGTGTGTGGAAGGAGCAAGAACAAGTAAGGCAGTCAAAGACTGCTGGAAATGCATAATTCAGCACCATCACAAGAGCATAACTCACACTATGCAGGTATAAGTGTGTGTATATATATATATATATATATTTCAAAAAAGACGTGCCCTTTTCAGCTGTTCTTCCTGAGAAAAATAAAGATCAGAAAAGGAATAGAATTTCTTCTTTGAAAGAAAATCAGGCGAAAACAAATAGTAAAACTGCTCCTCAAAAATAAACTGTAAATGTGGATAGAGGAACAGCAAAGCAGAACTGAAAGCCAACTGTAAATGTTCAGTTAATCTCATTATCAGAAGGAGACACCTTCACCTGATATGAATTGCTAATTTGAAACCGGGTGATGTTTTTGCAGATAAGCGGCAGCGTGTAATTTGTTTGCCAGTGTGATTATATTTATCCCGCTCTAATGCTAAATGATTCAGTTACTGCTTGATACGGGACTGAGCCTTCTGCACTGATTGATCCCTCAAATGAAAAATGGAACAGTCTGCCTGTAAATAAAGTAGCTCGGTTTGTTCATTAGTGCACATGCTCTGGCGTATTTGCCGCTGTCTCTGCAGTATCATCAGAGTGCTGTTAAGGCTTGTGAATTAGACAGTGTTTATTGCACTGCCTGAGAAAATATATGATTACAGGCTGAAACTGGCCCCTCATGGCCACTCGAGTTTCACCATGTCCCTGCTGTGGGTAGACGGGCTTCCAGAAACAGAAGGGGCTCATTTGGAAAAAACAGGTTTTCACAAAAGACTGTATTTAACTTACAAATTGCAAAATGGGCCAGATGATTGTACCAACAGGTGTAAAAAGCCTCATTTGATTAGAAATACAACGAACAAACATTGCTGTAGACTAAGAAGCACCATCTGGTTTGTGAAATACCACCAGCTTCAGCAATCGGCCTCTTGAAACTCTTATGGTTAATGAAAAACACAATATTTAGTTCACACTCCGATGCGAGCAGACAACAGTAGACCAAATATTGCTGCTAATCATGCGATGAAAGCTTAGAATGCAAATGCAATCAGCACAGAAGCCTTAAACACAGTCTACGCACTGAGGCTTGTATCTACATCTGTTATAGGTAATTTCATCATCAGCGTTATCAGAAACAATATCAGGACCGACGCGCTCGGTTCACACACGTCGTCTGTCTAGTTGTTGGAAAAATGATCATCCATTTAGCCAAGACGGGAAAGTCATCTGTTGTACAAGATGCATGATTCAACTGACTAAGTATAGCCAAAGAGACAGCTGTAATATTTATGAGAACGTGTTCTTAAATCTCTGCTGGAAAAGTCAGCCGGCGCAACCGCAGTCTGAGGGCGGCTGTGGAAGTGGAGCTGACAGAGATACTCTGCAGAAACACACATGCAGGCACGTGCACTGCTCTAATGGAGGCCTCCCAGGCAAAATATGGATCTTCAAAGCTAGCTTCAAGGATAGTGCTTTCACAGAGACGTAAAAGATTCTGAAGTGTAATATTGAGTGTAAATAAATATCTCTTGCTGTTGCTGCTGAAGAACAGCAGACAAACACTGATTCTGCTCAAGCATTCTTTAAAAGGTAAATGAAACAGAGGCTTTAGCTGCCGGTCATGTGTGATTTTAAAAACATCTTCATTGCTAGGTATGCAACTGACAATGAATACCTTTATCCTAATATGAACAGATGTGATACTGAGAATCCAAACACACTCTTTTTTTTTTTTTTTTAAAGAGTCATGAACACACATCAACACAAAGTGCTAGAAAGATATCAGGATCAAGGATAAACATTTATAGTTCTGTCTGGAAATCATATGAAAAAGGTTCTCCTTGTGGCACAGTTTCAATCATATTTATTGATATTAAAACATTCTGTGATACATCCCTGCTAACTTTTCAGCAGCGTTCACAGCTAGCACCACCAGCACAGTGACAATGGTTTACAGTTTGACAACTGTCTGATGGATTGCCATGAAATGTGGTGCAGACATGTGTAATTCCAGCTCAGTGAGTTCTGATGACTTTGGTGGACCTCTGATACTTCCTGTAGAGACATCATCAGGTTGAAATGAGTAGTTTTGAGTAACAATCTCAACATTTGTTGGATGGATTACCATGAATTTTGGTATAGTAATAATGTTGTCCCCAGGATTAAATGTAACATGTCATTAGGCCTAGACTTCTACTCTATATAGATCAAAATAATCCAGAATTCTTGTCTGGGACCAAATACATAAAAAACTAATGTCCTGCTGCATCTTTTGTTCTGTGCTGTAATTAGCAAAGGTTAGCATCCAAATGCTTAAGGTCAGAATGAGTAAAATAATGAGTCAAACTATATGTACAAATCATTTAACACTAAATGCAGTAAAATGAGTAAATAAGTAGAACTGACCAACAACTCACATTTTGTAAACAATGAAGATATTTGCTCCATCAAATAGAGCTGTAACATCTCACATAACTAATGCTGGTCTCACACTACAGAAGTTTTAAAACCCTAAAAGATTTTGAAATCAGAGTTGCATCACCGGCATAAGGAGACACTTCACAGATATTCTTCTCTCTAATCTCAGACATGCA
>NW_007577815.1:129142-136006 GCF_000690725.1 Stegastes partitus
TCTCTCTTACTAATAACAGAGCCTTTTGTGTATTTAATATCGCAGTGTGTATACATATATATGGGAAAATGGGTGGTGTGATGTATGGGGTGCCGCATGTAAAAATTCAGTCACACTTTTCTAGATGATATATTTTGAATATTTAGCTCACTTTCCTCACATTTAGCTCATTTTCTTCACATTTGAGGTGGAAATTAAATGGTGAATCTAAATGCTAAATCAAAATCTAAATGTTAAATCAAAATCTAAATGCTAAATCTAAATGCTAAATGCTAAATCTCAGCGCGCAGAGACCCGCCCACACATCTGACCGCCCGTGCCTTGGATGCGGAGGTGAAGTGAAGGGAAGGACCAAAACATGGCCGGTTCTCTCCAATTAGGAGAGATTGGTAATCTCTCGGTAATGGCAGGTGTGCGTGCTGCACTCCAAGGTGCACTTCTACCAGTACCGTCCACACCGTTAACGGTAAGTTACTTAGTCAAAACTTTAACTTTTCACCTGCCATAACTGCCCATTCAATCTCTCCTAATTGGAGGGAACAGGCCATGTTTTGGTCCTTCCCTTCACTGCACACAGAATCCATACGGTCAAAATTTTTTCAACTGAAAAAGAAACAAACTTGGAGGTAAAGCCCACAGAAGAACCGCCGGTTTCAGCAGTAGATGGGCTCCGGTAGGCTGGATGTCATGTAGTCCTGCTCAGCAGAGAACTCTGCAGGCTGCCAGTGACACTCAATCAGGCGGGTCTGTGCGCGCTGAGAGGCGTGGCCTATCTGCATATTTTCTAAATATTTAGCTTAACACTTGGCGACACATTTCGATTTAACATTTCGATTTAGATCTAGCATTTAGATTTAGATTTAACATTTAGATTTAAGATTTAGATTTAGATTTAGATTTAGCATTTAGACTTAGATTTAGATTTAGATTTAGCATTTAGATTTAGATTTAACATTTAGATTTAGATTTAGCATTTAGATTTAGATTTAGCATTTAGCATTTAGATTTAGATTTAGCATTTAGATTTAGATCTAGCATTTAGATTTAGATTTAGGTTTAAGATTTAGATTTAGCATTTAGATTCACCATTTAATTTCCACCTCAAATGTGAAGAAAAGGAGCTAAATGTGAGAAAAATGAGCTACATGTGGGAAAAGTGAGCTAAATGTGAGAAAAGGAGCTAAATGTGAGAAAAGTGAGCTAAATGTGAGAAAAATGAGCTACATGTGGGAAAAGTGAGCTAAATAGTCAAAAAATATCAGCTAGAAAAGTGTGACTGAATTTTTACATTCGGCACCCCATAGTGATGGTGGTGATCCAGTCAGAGGCAAAATGCCAGGGGTGATTTATTTTTGTCCAATTCCAGCCTTAGCTAGTAAAATGGGGTCACACTTTGACCAGTAATGGATGACAATTGCTAAGTAGGGTATCATTAAAAAGGGCCACTACTGCCTGGATTCAGACAGACTAGTGGGTGCACATTTGCCATTTTGCCATGATGTTCAAAGTGTGGTGGTCCAACCTCCATGTAGAGGGCCATTGAGGGGTTCAGTGCCAATGAAGGCCAAACCACAAAAAATCCAAAGTTGAGTTTTATGTTTCTTTCATAAGTGTTTATGGTCTATTGGTTTGTGGCAAAGTGGTCCAACCAACAGCCCACTAGTAGTGTCACAATGGAACTCTGAAGTTTGGCCCATAATGGTTTTGGCATGAAAATTTAGTGGCAAACTGGGCCAAGCCACAGGAATTACTGACTATTATATCGCGGGCGTAGGTAGTTGCATGTGTTTGCGATTCAAGATGGCGGATAGCGGACCTCAAGCCCCATGAAAACTCAACTCGTAAGTATGGTAAAGTAAAATAAAAACGTAACTAGCCACCACCAAGCATCTATTTTTACCCCATGGTCCTCAAATGCATCTCTAGTTCCTTATGATGACCCATGTAAACTCTTCAATGCTGTTTAGCAAGACAAACCTTGAATCAGTTTTTTTCCCCAAAAAGCAGTAAATGTGGTATGGCCCACTTTGGCACTCAGCAAAAGGAAAGGCAACATTAAAACTTAAATATTGACTCCTCCAACAAGCATGATTTTTTTTTTTAGCAACACAAAATTTTGACCACATTTTTCTCTAAAACTAGTAAATGTGGTTTGGCCCATTTTGGCACTAACCCCCTACATTACTGGTGACGAGAGATGGGCTTGCTACTACCATGAAGAGAAGAAACAGTAGTTTTCATAGTGGAAGAGTCACAGTTTTCAAAACTAGGTAAGGTGCATTGAGTCAGGAGCACCATGAGCAAACTCAGTTTCCTTCATCTTTGTGTCACATGGTGTCAAGGTGTTATAACCTGGCAAATAGGCTCTGACAAAAATGTGAGAACACAAGTCAAAAGTGCAAGCAAAAGTGTTATTAAATAATAATAATAAAGTGAGGTGTGCAACTCAGTGACGTCAGTGGTGCAGATGTGGATGCATGGATGTGATGTGGTGAGGTGTTGCTCAGTGCAGCAAACCAAACCAAATGACAGTGTGGCCACAGCCACAAGCAAGTAGAGAGAACTGAGACCTGAGAGGTTGTGGGGAGAGTTTAGGGACCTGAGGAAAAAGCCCAAAGCATATAGACACCCAATGTGCTCAAACAATATACTGGGCGGGGCCATCACAAAACAAAATAAGATTTTCCATGCCGGGCTTTTTATTGCCATTATATGTCCTATGTGTGACGTTAGCATTCCTACTGTAGTGAAAACATTCCTTTCAACACTGCCCAGCCTGCTCTAGTGCCACGTACAGTAACATAAAATACTGCATCAAGGCCAGGTCACTACACTGCTTGTCTCCCTTCACACAAACTGAATGTGGTAACGTTTTTAATTTATGCTGAAATTGTGCAAACTGTGTTTTTGTGGACACTTCCTCTGAAGACACTAGTGCTTGGACAGTTTACTATGCTTCATACTGGTCCAGCGCTGCCTGGCACTTGTCCCATCCACTGTGAGCTGCTGCTGTCCTTTAGCCCTGTCTGTCAGCATTCTGTCAGCAATCAATAAATATCTGCACCGACATGACTAAGACTGCATTTATTACATTCTGTAATTAAAGCGATATCCTTTCATTTACGATGATACTCAGTCAATGCTCTGCAAAAATGTTTACTCAGTCAGATTTCTATTTTACTGCATTATCTATTTTTTAACAACAATAAATTATTCTGACACTGGCCTGCAAGTATGTTATGATCCTGCAGCAAGATCCTGCAGTGAGAACATTTGATTGCTTTGGTTTTTGTGCAAGTATGACAAATTTCCAATGTCCCAGGCTGGGTTAAGCTGAATTTCTGCTGCATTATTTAAGAGGACATTTCCTAAATCCTGCTGTCTCTGCAGCATGTACCCGAGGGGAGATTGATGGGCAGGTATTACCAGAGGAGAAATATTTTCATACATTTTTTCTAGAGCTTTTTTTTTCTTTGCCTTGAGAGCAATTTGTCAGCTGCAGCAGGTGACATTTCAGATGACACTGCATCAAACAAAGCCTGCATAAAATGACTTTCTATTCTTAACTATGATGCCTGCTGTGTGTACGTGCATTTTGCTTGTTTTCACTTTGTGTTTGTGTGCAGCCTGAAAATAAATCCTAAAAAAGAGCACATATCTAAATTGCATTTGACAATACAGATGAAACTTAATTTACCCAAACAAATCTGCCTTGGCAGACTTGACACTTTAAACAAAACTTTTAAATTACCAAAATAGATTTGATAATCTATTTTGGGTGATCAATTTCATTCATGTGAGCTGAATTAAAGCTTTAATTCAACCAGGATACAAGGCAGCTATTCCAATGTGGCTGTGGCATAAAAATACATCTAGATATTGTTTTCACACTGACACATAGCCATTGATTTCCCAGCAGAGACATTGTTTCATAAACTCTAAGTCACATTCCCCGGCTGATATAACTGCAGAGGAAGACTAGATGATTTATCAGATTGCCATCGACTTTCCAATGCTGTAATAAACTGCTGATTGGTGAAAGTGTTTGTATTTTCTATTTAGGCCTAAGCTGAGGTACCACAGAGAAACAAACTCTTTAGTTGCATTCTAAATGGATTCAACTAAATATGGACAATAAAAGATGATTTTAATTATAACATATTCTGACATGGGCTTCATGGTGACTCTGTGGTTAGCACCCCTAGTCCACGTCCTGGTTAGGACACCTGGGATCTTTCTGCGTGGAGTCTCCATGTTCTCCCCGTGCAGCGTGGGTTCTCTCCGGGTTCTCCGGCTTCCTCCCACAAGGTCCAAAAACACGTTGAGGTTAATTGGTGATTCTAAATTGTCCGTAGGTGTGAATGTGAGTGTGCTTGTTTCCTCTGCCTTCACACTGAGTCATTTGGGATAGACTCTAGTCCCCCGCCACCCGAGTGAGGATTAAGCAGTAAATAGATAATGGATGGATGGATATTCTGGCATGGTTATATGAAATATGACACCAATAGGTGCCATGAATATTTTGATATATCTGAAGCCTACAAACTATTACAGCATCAAATCATATTAATTGATAATTAATTAGTTCAGAAATCAGTGATCAGTAATTAAACACCCAACTCATCACGCAAATAATCATGAGACGGCAGGTAGTGAAATGAAGAATGACCTACAGCTAAAGTCCTCGGCCAGACACAAACCAGGACTTTGTGGTCAGTTAACCCCTTGGCCAACTGAGTGCATTTCACAAACATATGAGCAGCCAGACTTTATAGACAAGCCTATACTTGAGCATCTACCACATACAGTAGATACATGACTGGAAACATTGGAACATATTTTGATGTGATAAAAAAAAGAAAGTCAACCATAAAAGCACATCTAATCCAGACACACTGCTACACTGTTGGTTCAGTCACCACAGCTGTCCATTACTGGCAATGCCACTCTCAAGACTGGTCACTACAAGTTCTGTATTTAAAATTTAAATTCCTAAGTGCTTCAGTAGACGGCAACTGGACTTCTTTTTTGGGACCTGAAAACATTTCACCTCTCATCCACAAAGTTTCATCTGTTCAAACTGACTGGTGGAGAGGTCCAGGTATTCTCAACTCAAATCACATGGCTCATGGCCTGTTAACAACCCAAGACAATGAATCAAGGTGTCAATAGTGGTGAAACCACCTGGGGAGGGATCACAGGACTGTATTATAAGTACCTGATAAGTGGTATCAGGTCTGGTACCTGATAAGCGGCGTCAGGTATCAGACTTGATACCACTTACCACTCTGCTTGGCAGGAAACTCTGGCAGCAGAAATAATCATCAGCACAGTGCTACAGTCCAATCTCCAACCAGCTGCTATCCTGTAAAAAACATAAAGTCACAGCCAGCCTTTTAGAAACATCAACAGGAGTCTGATGTGTTTTACTGTATTTGATGTGAAGGATGATGGAACTCTCTGTAATTTGTACCATATAGTATGTATATTGTAGTATGAATGGAACCACACATGCATTGACTGTCTGCATTCAAAGTTTGCATCGGCAAGCAGACAGGAATGAAAAATCCACGAACTGATCTTTAAGTAGTTGTGAAAGCCTACATTTTACAAATTTTGCTTCTCTTAATTTGGACTGAGGTAATCTGTTTTCTCTAGACATCTAGAATAGCTGCGCACTTGTTGTGTTTATGAATTTTTAACTTTTAAAAGATATGCATTGTAGAGCCTGAACGCTCAATAGCTAGAGTATTGAATTGTTGGGTTTGCTACATTTTTGGAAAATATATTTNAACTCCAACATGGCAACCAGGAAGCAATAAACTCAAGGCTTCAAAACAGCAGTCCACAAACCAGAGAGTGATGTCACAATGGCTGCGTCCATGTTCCACATACAGTCTATGGCACCACCTCTTGATCTAATGTGAGACATCAAACTAAATGGTGTTTAGTTGGTGTTGCACCAACAACATGCTGTAACGCGAATAATACTCTGCAGTGAGAGGAAAACAAAGCAGAAAGTTAAACTAATTGGTTAGTTCAATGACAACTGGAGCCCCAAGGACTAGAGTGTTTAGCATTGCTTGGCAACTATGTGAGTTGTTCCAGACACTAGTGTGAATGTGATCATGCAGATGAATCAGTGAGTCTGTGAGCTGTTTGGTAGGTTTGAGATCGGATCTATAAATCCCTCATGTTACATTACCAAACAATCTGGGCCCACTAGCACCTCAGACTGAGATCCAGACCACATTTCTCCTCCGATTACTGGGAGGGGTAATGGGGTAAATCCACCTAGAACTAGAAATGTGTGTCCTCAAACAAATGCATCAGCTCTCTACTTCTTGAAATGCATTGTTTCTGTTAGATTTCATGTTGTCCATTGTTCTGAGGTGTTCACCCTACCACAGATACCAAAATACACTCCTCTACACACACACACACACACACACACACACACACACACACACACACACACACACACACACACACACAGTGGCTTTACACCATTATTAACTATGGTGACTAGTGTGATACTTTCTGTATTGCAGAATAGTTTCGGTTCTTTACAGTGCATATCAATAAAACATACAAATCTAAACTGACTTCGGGCTTTCTGAGCAGCCAGTAGATCAATCAGTTGAAAAGTGTTTTTCTAAACTCTGGCCAGTGTCTGATGACCAGCCCTACAGCCTTTCTGCTGGACTGGCCATGTGGCAAACCAGGTATTTTCCTGGTGGGGCTGACATGCCTTTTTAAACAACACATCTTTCGCTTTATTGGGTTTATTGTTATTATTCGTTTTTATTATTTTGTCTGACCAGTCCCTGAAATGGTAGTTCAGCCCATTGGCTTTTATTTCTT
>NW_007577815.1:136122-149825 GCF_000690725.1 Stegastes partitus
GAGAACCTGGAGAGAACACACGCTGCACGGGGAGAACATGCAAACTCTCCCACCAGGACGCGACCCGGCGACCTTCTCGCTGCAAGCCAACAGTGCAACCAACTGCGGCACCTTGCAGCCCATATAAATAAATATATAGTGTAAATAAATAATATAAAAACAAGACTTATCTTTTCATTCTCCTTTTTATTCCAAAGAAGAAGCTGGCCTTTGTACAGATCAGTGATATTGCATATTGACACACTTCATTTTCAGCCTTCAGTCATTATGGTGGCTGCTTAAACCATATATCAACCAAACACTTACGTATTGATAGGAATGCACAGGAATGATCTGAGAAAAGGGTTAGATGCACAGTATTACTGCAGAAGAGGAGTGGTTTAGAGGCTGTTTTGACTCTGCACTTGTGTGCAGCTTTTCTGGCTGTATTTAGAGCCCTTTTTAAAATCAAATCAAGAGATTTACAGCCTGTACTTCCTGCAGAATCAGAGAATACTTGTATTTTCAGATAATATCATAAACACCACTGATCTCTGTTTATTAAAAGAAACAAGTGCCTTTTAGTCAGCTATTCTTTTCCTCTGCGATCCTGCAAAATCTTTTAGAAATGCTTTAGTATTGGGAAAAACAGGAATAAATTATCCACAAGCACTGATCAAAAAACTTTGAACTCCACTGATAAATAATGGATATTTTTTGGCAAAAGACATGAAGATAGTTGTAAGGAATATGCCATTTTAAGAAACATAGAAACTGACAAGAGACAGAAAGGTCAAGCTATAAAATGCACTTTCATAATCTTGTTTTAATGTGATTTGTTCCTACCCTCTTTTTGTCCTTTTTTATTTCTTTTTGTGTTTTCATATTATTTATTAATTTGTAAGTTAAATAAGTTAAATTATAAAAATAATTCTCAGTATTTTATCCCACTTTTTCCTATCTTGCATCAGCATCCTTGAGATAAAGAAACGGTCAAACATTTCATTTTGCATGTGTCACTGTGGAGACTTGCTCTCCTGGGAGGAGATGGTGGTGGACAGTTTAATAAAGAAGATCAAATGAAGTCGATATGATTCAGTGAGAGCAGCTGTAACCGGAGCAGTCACAGTTGGCTGCCAGCACAGCCTGCCTGTCTATTGAAGTGACACTGGATCTAGAGCAGGACAGCGTTTGCCCAGGCCGGAGCCGACGCTGCTGCTGCGTCCTTGGAGAGGATTGACAGCAGGACAGACACTCTCTCCTGGCTTGTCCTATCTCACTTCAGCTGATGAACACAACCTGATAGGGTTCAGAAAACGCTTTGAGGGGGTGCTGCCTGATATCAGCTAGCCGACCGCTCAGCCTGACAGCAAGCGAGCTGAGATCCTGTTGACAAGGGCTTTCATATCTTTTCCTGGTAGCACATGCTGCACTTCATGCATAACAGACATGCACACATGAGCGTGTGTTATTAAATGGATATTTCTGGTGCCCAGAAATGACTAAGCTTCCAGGTGGATGTATGATTTTCTACTAGTTTTTAAGAATGTGTCACCAGATGTGGAGAAACGAGTATTAGAGGAAATGAATTGTGTGAAACTCGGGTTAGGTGGGTGGACGGGTCACATTTGTGTGATGGAGAAGTTAGGATCACTGATACTTCTTTTCTGACAGGTATATTCTGGTTGCAGGACCAGTTCCTTTCTGGAACTGTGGAACAGGGTGCCACCAGCTTACATGTTCATCAGTTTGCAATGGAACCATTTAATCACAGAGTCAGAGCATTCTGCGTAGCGCTGTGTAGAACGGTCTGACGGCATCTCAACAGAGTGCTCACTCACTCAAAGACTGTTCACTTGAAATAGTGATAGAGATGTTGTTTGGGTGGAACATTTGCACAACGGGAGGTGAGAACTGTCATTAAAATGTATCATTCACAGAAGAAGAGTAAAACAAACTACCATGGCTGTTTAATTGCATGATCCAAACCTTTGGCAAAACTTTTTAGAGTGTGGGTGTAACAGGATGTTGGACATTTTGTAAATGCTAGCAAGTAGCTAGCAGAAGGGGAAGAAAAAAAATGTTTGAAAATGCGCAGCCAATGTAAGCCTTGTACCAAAATCTACATCTGATGAGGTCAACTGTTTCATCGCCACCACAATGCACTGCATTTTCTATAGCAGTTAAACAGCAGACAGCAGAAACAAGCACACCCCTGTGCAACATGACCTAAATGTCAAATGATTTGATATTGTTTAATTTCACAATATCTGCAGTATTGGAATGGTAGAGTTTTTCCTCTAATAACAATCAAAAACAAATGCTTTAGACAGACTGTGCTGACCTGCAGTCCCCAAAGTGGAAATTCAATGCAACAAAAATAAATACACCTGCGATCACTGACACGCAAGTTAGACAACGTATGATCATGGAAACCACAGCTTCCCATTAGTATAGTTACATGAACATATTTATAAAATGAGCTGTGAACACCGGAACCTTCTCAGCTTTGGGCGGTGTTCATCTGTCTGTCTTCCATCATCGCTCAGTGTGAAAAAGAATTGACAGATGAACTGAAAAATCTGTCTGTGAGACAAAAATAGAAAACGGAAACATAAAGACTTATGACCAGTGTATTCACACCTAATTTGATGTAGCAGCCTGCTTTGATAACCTATTACAACATGCTTACCAGACATTCTGTTACGTGCAATGCAACAATAAACCACCTAAATGAGGTCCAGTCTGATCTTATAAATGATGGATTGTGTTCTAATTTACTTCACAGTCACACAATAACATTCAGTGGGAGACTTCTAATTGAATCTGTGCTGGTTCCTGCTCCCTCTTCCACCATCCTTTCTCTTTCTTCATCAGAGATATGCTCACCTGGCATATTTAATAAATCATTGTCATTTTGATGCTGGTTTTTAAATAATATGATCCTTTTAGGCAACAACATGAAAAGGTTCAAGGTTATCTTTACTGTCCCACTTGTGAAAATGTGTTCTGCAGCAGAGTTCAAATATTAACAGAATACAAAAGGACAAAAGCAACATCCACAGAAACAAGAAGAATATATAAAGGAATGTGCAAACAAAAGATGTGGTAAACACCAGATGTTGGTCACCACACACAAAGAAACTGATGAGTAGTCTGGATGAAAATAATCCAATTTACACATTTGTTGTACACATTTAGGGTCGAAGTTTGAAGTGAAACTATTCTTAACCTTTGTGCACTGAATCTGACAGTTACACTTGGAAAAAGTCAAACATGCAAAAAATACTGAACCATCAACGTTGACAGAAATATTTAGTGGGTTCATTCAACAAGTTCACAGCACAGCACATGCAGACCCGACAAAGCAGCTCCTCCCTGATGTTTCTGCCTCTTTGT
The DNA here is from genome assembly GCF_000690725.1 of Stegastes partitus. Taxonomy (NCBI): domain Eukaryota; kingdom Metazoa; phylum Chordata; class Actinopteri; family Pomacentridae; genus Stegastes; species Stegastes partitus. The sequence continues at coordinate 139,501 of NW_007577815.1, forward strand.
CGCTGTCCTCATCGTCACCTGCAGACAGCTTAAATAAATCCATTATATCTTATCACACTTCGCAGCATCAGCCAACAAAGCCTTCGTCTTTGTTTGCTACCTTCTGTGCACCACCAGCCACGGGCTTTCTGTTTCGATCCATGTTTTGGCAACAAGCGTTGGATACATTTAATGAACGCCAGATAGTTTCAGTGGTGATAGCAACAGCTTCCTACAATTACAGAGTCCACCAACGGTGTCACCTGCAGCTAAGCTGACCTATTGAATATCTATATATAGGCTTATAGGCTAATAATACCCTCACAAAACCGGCTCACTGGGAAAATTCTTCAACTTCCAGATGGCCAGTCTGTGTCTGATGTAAAGTGATACACAAAAAGATATTTCTAAGTTTGTCGGAGGCTATAATGAGGCTTCAGTGGGCAGATTTGAAAGTTACAAAATTTCCTCTTTGTTTCCACGTACAGAGCTCCTGAAGACAGGCTGCAACTAAAAGAGGCAAACAGGCACTAAAAATAATCCCAGTTGATTTGTTAATGCAGTCTGGTGTCCACTCATACTGAAAGCTCATTAAGGAAGGATCTTTGAAAAGCCAGAGAGTTTAGTTTTTATGTGGGCACCTGGCTGCATTAATGCCAGCTTCAGGTTACATGATATTTAGTCTTCGTAAGATGGTCTTTATGTCATTATAGATAATTACAGATGGCTTAAACCTTCGGTCTCAGATGATCGGAGTTACATGGTCACATCTATTGCATGTTGCAGCTCAGTGTTATGGTATATTACTGCCATGAATAGTTTGTAAATAAAGGATTTAAAAATGCAAAGTTATTCCCATAAGAGATTTCTGTGGCCCACATCATGGAACATACTGTGGAAGTGGTCTTTATAGATGAGAGAAAGTAAAGTAATTCTAAGAGACCATGAGGTATACTTGGTTGTTGTCCACTGTGAAACAACATATGGCATAAAACCATCAATCATGGCTCATTTTCTATTGGACCGGCTATTATTGGGCTGATGCTGTGTTGTGTCTCTAACAATAATGAAGATATTCCTTTAATGAGTGTGTATTGTGCTCAGGAAGACTTTTACCCAGCTACATAAATGTAAATGTACAGACGCAAAAACAAACAAAAAACAACAACACCTGAAATGTACTCATTTTTGGAGTAAAATAAAACATAAAAACATTGTCAAACATAAAGTGGCTGCTCTAAGCTCAAGGGAGGAACAGATTGGAAATCCAATCCAATCCACCAGTAAACTTGTTAACAGATTAGGTTAACACTGCTGCTCATGTGACCCTTGATGTGCAAGTGGTGTTTTGTTGACTGTCTCCTGCCGAGGGTCAGGAAAAGGCCTCCATCATGACTCGATGTGGTTAAAAACTTCGCTGAAAAAAAGTTTTCTTTAGGATTTTCTTCTCCCTGTTGCCACTGTCTTTCCTCAGCTTTGTCCTCCAGCATGGACTTCCAGTTGGGAGAGTTGAGACTGTGCACTGTGGTAGCCTCAAGCAGTCTGTAAAAAAAAAAAACTCTGCCTGAATTCTTGCTGTATCTGTTCTTGCAGGTGATTGCACAACAGCTTTTTAATATTCTAGTAGTGTTTCCCATGTTTTTGTTTCCACATGAATGCACGATTGCGGATGGTGACCGCAGTGTGTTTGCTTTTCAGGGCGGAGTGGACGGTATCTTCAGTGTACAGTGATCTCATATGCAAACATTACACACACAGCAAGGTGACAGTGTTTAAGAAAATGCCAAGGATTCACTCATACACCCACTGACTGCTACGGCCCTTTCATGTGTAACATTACACATGCAGTGAATCAGCTTTTTTCACATGTGGGCTCATCACTACAAATGTGTGTTGTGCGTTTGTAGTGCCAGAGGAAGCATTCTCAGTCTTTATTTAAAAGTAAAGGTACCACTAAGTACAAATTTGCAATGGAATTCTACTGTCTTTGTACAAACTAAAACGTATCAAACTGAAAGTACTGGTTCAACAGAAAAAAATACCCCCTGTAAATGATTTATGATTATATCTTTGCAAGATATTAGTTGTTCATAGTGATGCATTCATGTGTAAGTTTCAGGTGGAAGTGGAGCTAATTTTAGCTCCATTCTGCAGTACAGACTTGTTCAGTCCAGAGGATTCCACACCTTGGTACTGAGCCCCATTATATGTCATATTATAAGTCTGATAACCAACAGGGCAGAAAAAGACAGAAATTTACTAAACAAATTAGTATTCCAGCTATGTTTTCTCTTTAATGCTCATTATCAGAAATCTTAAATCATTTTGCACCTTTGGGGTTTGAAAAGTTGTTTATTTTGGAATAAGCGCCTACAGCTCATAGACATCTGAAATACAATATCCATTCATTAGCTATTTCCACTTTATTGTGTAAAGGTTGGCGGGGGGGCTATAGCCAGTCCCTGAGAGGCAGGGTACACCCTGGACAGGTTGCCAGTCCATCACAGGGCTAATGACCCATAATACTGGTCCCCTAACTAGCACTGCATTTTTAAAGGAGGCATTCATGAGCCCAAAAGGTTGAGAACTATTAACTGGATACTGGAAAGTGCTCACACGGTGCATGAGCCAAAAAACCTTATCTGGCTTCTGGGTTTGCTTCCACCCTGTGTGTTCCACTGCAGTATTTCCCTTGCTGACATCGCGCTGGGGTCACGTAATAAAAATAAAACTTAGTTTTTCACACTCTGGGAACACTTTACAAACATCAAACCCCATGGATTCAAAATTCATAACAGAGTGTAAAAGCTGACCTTGTTTGCAGTTGGAGGTCTCCTGTCAACAGTTGTACTGACTTCTATTTTATAAAGATGCTCTGTGGGGAAAATGCTGCTGGGGAAGATCTTTGTGTTGTGGTACTGTGAGGGAAAAATTGGCAGCAAGGCTGCTTGGTTTATATCCAGCTCCAAACATATTATCTCCAATTAATAGCCATTGCACGTACTGCCACGACTCACATAGTCTTACGTAGTAGGACCTATCTCCACAGCACTGGGTCAGCACTGGACAACTGTCTGACTGTACCTCATTATCATTCTGCTGCAGAGGAAAAATACTCAGGCTTGTTTGTATTTGTTTTGACCAATCACAGTCATCTAGGCAGAGACAAGTGAATTGGTGGAACACACAGAGAGATGAGTATTGTTGTTAAAATGGCTAATTCACTGAAAGAACCAAGCAGGTCTTTTCACTGGATAATCCAAATCTACACCACAACTTGCCATTATCGGTGTGTAGGTTGCTGCTTGGAAGTTGTTGTTTCCCATAGTGATGGGGATCTTGAGACTTGTAACATGCAGACAGAGGGAAGGGAGGAGAAAGCCGCTAGAAATGCATCATAGAAATGGCAGATTTACACCCAAAGCTGGCATCTGATGACAGGTCTGACTTAAAAGGGCTTTTGATTCCTCTGCTTTTATGTTGCCAAACCAACTGTCAGCCATCAAAATAGAAGCAGTACAGCCTAAGCACGTCTGAGCCCAAAGTTCAGTACAGTGACGCACAAACGTACCAGGGCAGCATGACCGTCGTTTTGTGGGTGTGTTCCTGGGACACATCAGATGTACTCGGCTGCAGTATGCAGCAGGGATGGAGGCTGGCTGTATCAGAATCAGGATGTGTACCACTGATGAGGAAACTGAATGTTTAGTGGATATCTGGTGAGACAAAAACATTTAAAATCTTTTAGACAAAGTTAGGGCTACACAAAGAACAGTACTTAAATTACTTTCCAACACTGGAATACAAATTGCAGTATGTGAAAGACATCACACTCATTTAATACATTCAGTTCCAGACTAAAGTAAATGTGTTAAATTCAAGTTCTCGTGTCTCTGAAAGTGCTTTTCCCGCCTTTTTAGTTGGAGGCAATCGGTTTAGGATTGCAGCCCTCCCAAGGTGCAGAGCTCTGTACACCTGGGGCGGTGTTTACGAGCAGCAGTCTCTTCACCAACCGTTAGACTAATTAAACAATTATGGGCTTATGAGAAAAGGAAACCCTTGGGTGGTCTCTAAGAATCAATTCATCTTAAATCTGTCCCAATTATCACATGGTTTGTAAATTGATGTTTACTTTTGTTGGCAGCTACTCTCTCATGTGAGTTTTAGCTGAAACGACACAGTTAAGGACTAGAAGATGTGTTTTTTTTTTTGTTTTGTTTTTGTTTTGTTTGTTTTTTTACAAATGTGGACTTAATGAAGATTCCAATATAAATATTATATAGCTTTCATTAATTCTCTGTAATTGAATCCTCATAAGTGGGAGATGAAAGAGTGACATTTGACTGGAAAGTATTTTTGTGACATTTAATTCTGGCAGTCACAACCAATTTAGTGTTAAAGCAGGGCGGCAGGCTGGTAATTATTTCTTTGACCTTAAAGTCTCCAACACAAGGTCGTCAATCAAATTATCCAGGTTCATTATATTTTAAGGTCCCCTGATTTCCCAAAACAGGTTTTACACTATTATGCAGCAATAAAATGAGCACAGAAGGAAGCAACGTGAACAAAAAGGGAGAGCTCTCCTTGCCTTTGTGTCATATTTTTCAAGAAAGCACACTGGTCTTATTGTACCAGGAAAAAGCCTACATTAATGCAGCTGATATTTTATTAGCCGAGCAAAATTCAAACTCCGGGCGGTAGATTGATCATCTGTCTCCGTTTTGTTTCCACTGCTCAATCTTTTCTTTGGCACTTGAAACAGAGCAGGAAGCGGAGGATTAGCATACGACAAACAAGTCAAACGCAGCATGTCAGATCACTGTTGTGTATACATATAGATTTTACGTATAGAATTTCTGTACCACATTTTCCGCTTTTCATTAATTCTGTCAGAAATACATACATATCTGAATATTTTCTCTCTGAAATGTCAAACCTGTCAAAACCCACATTCATCCACTCTTCTTATCTTACTATGCTTGCATAAGCAGAAGATCTGAAAAACAACATCATTGTGGACACAGATTGATGGACCCTCCTTCAGTTAGAGTTCAAAGCTGGTGACGCACACCTTGCCTCTGTGATGAAACCTTTTCATATGCAAACTGGAGGAAGATAAGCTGCAGCCATACACCAAAACCAGTGTGCAAAGAACCATGCATGCCTCTTCTCCATGTACCCGCATGGAAACAAAGACGGTGGATTTATTGTCTGTTTGGTAAAATTCAGTGAATGCATGAGACTTATGAAAATAAATCACTATTATGACCGACTTACTGAGCCTGAAAAGCAACATTAAAACATTAGAAAATACACTATAAAATATTAAATAGGACCCAATCGGTACAGGTGGATTTTTACAGTTTTTTAAATTGAGGTACTGATGGACTGAGCTTCTCCCACAGCGCTGCATGTCCTTCTCTATTTTAAACCTGGACCATGTGACCTTTAACAATAATTGATCTGATCTGTGGGGTCCAGCTGCAAAATTACGAGTGAATAAGGAGTTCTGAGATGTAAAGTGGAGCGGTTAAAAGTAATCAATACAAGCTTAAATTTAATTCTACAATGAATGGGGAGTCAGTGTAATTCAGTTGGGGCTTCAGTAACGTGTTCCCTGTGTTGAGTGTAAATAGGCAACTGCTGCATCATTTAGGCAGGGGAATAATGAGCTGCTGTAGCCCAACAATGATGTGACTTTGGCAATATCTCTAATTCTTAAAATAGCAGGGGTCCTAATGTGCTGATTGAGGTTGAGGTATTGATCAAAAACAACTCCCTAGTTTCTAGTTGAGTGCTTTGTATTGGTTGTTAGTGGTCCAAGGTAGGGAGTAACACATAGGTAACATATTAGTATCATCAGGACCAAATCTAGGACTTCAGTCTCATCTGCCTTTAGCTGCAGTAAATTACAAGCCACCCTGTAAGGAAGTATTACAGAGAATCCAGATGACCACAGTTATCAGAGTCTGTGATGCCACCAATAGGTTTCCTGAGAAGTGTTTTGAAGCTCAGTGAGGTGACCTTCGCTAACTTTACAGGGCCTGACTCCTCCTACCTCTCAGTTAATCCTAAAATGAGCAAAGAGGTGCGGTGTAGGTGGAGCTGAGGCATCCCATGCAAGCTGGGCCATGGTCCGTCCAGTAGGGGTACCAAGCAGCTACTCAAAGTGGCCCTTAAATAGGAACAAAATATCATTTAAACGAGTGAGTTATGTAAAAAATCGCCCTCTGCACAGTTGTCTGAAACTGTGAAATTACCTACAGAGACCAGAACTGCTTCTGCTGTAACACTGGGACATTGGACATTTATCGTGGGAATCTATGGAGATAGTGGGACTTTTGGAGCAGCCTCAAGTGGTCATTTTAAGAACTGCAGTTGTTGGCACTCCTAAACTATTTCAGTCAGCACAGTAATCACTGTCACATGCTGGTAGTTACTTTCACAATGTGGACAGGGTACCACTGTTTTGCCGTTGACGTGTGGATGGAGAGATAAAGCACCTCCAGTAGTTTTGGGCGTCTGGATGAACTAAAGAGCTTCTAGCACAGTTGTGGCACCTCCGTCCTTTTCTTCAGCTGTGCCAGCGGTAAAGGGCAGCATTTTCCAGGAGAGTGCACTGTGTAAGATTTACTGGTTTTCCTAATTGGAATTTTGGTCTCTAAAAGTTAATTGTGCATTTATAGCGGAGCGTCAAGGCGGCTGAGAGAACTATATCAAACTCCTTCATTAGTTCTAACTTCTCTTGGGATGATATAATTGGGCACATGCTATCTATTCAGTCTACATATTATAAACTGCACTTAACTTGAAACCAGCTGCAGTACTATCATGTTACGTTGACAGGAAGCCAAACAGACACACGACTGTATCATTTTGTGTGGGTTTGTAAATCGCAACAGCAAGACAGTACTGCCACCATGCAGTCAAGCTGGGATTACAAAATTGCTCTCACAAATTTTCAGTTAGCTGTCCTCAGGTCACCAGAACTGACCCTTTGCATTTGCAAGTGTGCATGTATTTTAGATAATATCAAGAATGACAATATGCTTAATCATTTTTGCCATTTTGAAAAAAAACCTTTTAACAGTTCGAGGAATACCAGAGCTGAGACCTTAACTGAAAAAATGAATGAATCACACAGGGCGTAGTGTAGTCCCTCCAGTGACTGATTTGAAGTTTAAAGCGACATCAAAGCATCCTGGTCCAGGATCAGGCTGCAGTGATTTGACACCATTTAATCTCTCAGTTCCTCTATGACTCACTGACACTGCCTTTGGAACAAGTGGAAGAAAACTTAATGTTTTTTTTGTTTTGTTTTCTTTTACTGAGGCAGAAACAGAGTTGATGTATGAATAACATGTACTTCACCTGCACAAACAGTAAAGTCAGTTGGCTCAGCTGGTCAGGTTGCCTCTCTGTCAAGGTAGTCTGGACATGTCTACCTGGAAAGACAGCCTGCGGCAGACTAACAATGCTGGAGGGCCTGGAAAAAAATCAGCATCCCCTCCCAGGAGGAGCTGGTGGACATGGCTGATGCAAAATGAAATTCAAAGGAAGCCAACTGCATATTTTATAGAATTAGTTTTGGGTCCCAAATAACAAATAAGTAAACTGAACAAAATCTGAATTTACAATGAACACTACAATGATGGGGCAAGTTTTCTGAAATGACACGGACCGTAATAAAGTCAATGCAAAGATGCAAGCGGACATGACTGGACATAAACTCTCTTGATGTTGTGAAGGTTAAGCAAAGTCTGATGAGCTGAAAATGATTGAGGAAGAGAAAATCTCCTCTTGCTTTAATCAATTTTAAATCCAGTTGGAAGCCTGTGTAGATAAGGCAATAAGGCAAAAGTGGTCTTGGATGCATGTACCTGTTTGGAGCAGAACGGCAGAATTTTGGACCAGCTGCAGGTAAGAAAACACTGGCAAACACATAGCAGCAGTCAGACCTAGATGAGACAAAGAGGTTTGGGCTAAACAAACACTTCAGTGGTAAAACATGAACGCCTAAGGCAAAAAAAAAAAAAAAGGTTTAAAAACATCTTGTTTAAATCTTACTATCTTGCTTAAACACATCATGTAAACTGTGGGGCAGCGTAAATGGATGCAGCGGCCCCTTCAGGAGGCAACGAGAGTGAACGTTTTGAGTGTCTTGACTATCCCAGACGTTCATTCCACAAAACTTACAGCCGAGAGACTTTGCTGAACATTAGGGCAATGAACGACGCTAAAATTGCAGCGCTCGGTTGTGATTTGGACATACTACACAAACACGAAGTCCGTTTGGAGACTACGCCGGCAGTTACCTGAGAGAGAAGGAAGCGCAAATGGTACGAACGTAAACAAAGGAAGAGGAAGAGAGCCGGGTTCTGTGTGAGGCTAAAGACTAACCCCTCCAGACCAGCAGGACCGTCACTCCTACTCTCCAATGTCCGCTCCCTCCACAACAAGCTGGACGAGCTACGTTTGCTGAGAGAAACCCGCAGAGAGTGGAAAGACTGCTGTGTGTTTGCTTAAACAGAAACATGGCTCCATGACAACATCCAGACGGCCATACAGCTGGAGGAGATCGTTTTGGGCTGACAGACAGACATCTCGCCCTGAACTTTTCCAGAGCCACTGCAGGAGCAGGACACTGAACATTGTCAGGGACTCCTCACACCCTCTCCATAAACTGTTTGAACTGCTGCCATCAGGCAAACTATTCNAAAACATCTTGTTTAAATCTTACTATCTTGCTTAAACACATCATGTAAACTGTGGGGCAGCGTAAATGGATGCAGCGGCCCCTTCAGGAGGCAACAAGAGTGAACGTTTTGCGTGTCTTGTCTGTCCCAGACGTTCATTCCACAAAACTTACAGCCGAGAGACTTTGCTGAACATTAGGGCAATGAACGGCGCTAAAATTGCAGCTCTCCGTTGTGATTTGGACATACTACACAAACACGAAGTCCGTTTGGAGACTATGCCGGCAGTTACCCGAGAGAGAAGGAAGCGCAAATGGTACGAACGTAAACAAAGGAGGAGAAAGAGAGCCGGGATCCATGCTCGGCTAAAGACTAACCCCTCCAGACCAGCAGGACCATCACTCCTACTCTTCAATGTCTGCTCCCTCGATAACAAGCTGGACGAGCTATGTTTTTCCCGCAGAGAGTGGAAAGACTGCTGTGTGTTTGCTTTAACAGAAACATGGCTCCATGACAACATCCAGACGGCCATGCAGCTCGAGGAGATCGTTTTGGGCGGAAAGACAGACATCTAGCTCTGAACTTTTCCAGAGCCACTGCAGGAGCAGGACACTGAACATTGTCAGGGACTCCTCACACCCTCTCCATAAACTGTTTGAACTGCTGCCATCAGGCAAACTATTCTGAAGCACTGAAGGAATGAACCCAAAGACTGATCAACAGTGTTACCTCCTCAGCTCCGTGGGGTAGACCATAGTAAACGACACTACTGTGTTGGCTCGTTCTGTGCTGGTAACAAGTAGTCTGGGCCGCTATCAAGACAGAAAGCATGGGAGGCAGTAAACCTTGCAAACCGGATCCATTAATTTACCGAGACACGGTGAAAAGGATACAGCAGGAGTACAGAGCAAGACGTACATACAACACGGTTCTCTTTATTTTCTACTACTTTACCCATAAGCCACCACGCTTAAAGGTGCAGGCTCAGGCCGAAATAACCGCTTCAACAGCTTCATTCCACAAGCTGTTAGAATGCTGAGCTGCTTATCCAGACATGCAAACACTTCTTTATTTAATTTCTTTTAGTTTTTGGATCCTGAAGAAATGCTCTCTCATCTTGTTTGTACTACTGGTATATAAACAAGAATAAACTTGATTTGATTGATTTAATTCAATTTGATCTTTTAAAAAAAGTTTCACCCCTTGAAAGCAAGCAGATTATGTCAAACTTGGACCTGGACCAGTCTTTGTTGTGTAAAACATTTGTTGTTATTTAAGCCTTGAGCAGAAATGTGCATTTGTTTCTGTCCATTTTCAATTAATTTAGTTTTAGTTTTATTCTTGTCACCAAAACCAAAAGACAAGTCAGTCATTTAGTCTAGTTTCAAAATATTTTTGATACTATTTAGTTTTACTTTTATTGTTCAAAATATTCCTTGTCAGTGTTTGTTGATTAAATCACCAGTGGCAGAAAGATAAAGACCTAATTTCCTGCCGTAATTCTCGATCATGATCTTTCAATTTAAAAGCACAATTTCTTTATTATTCATTTACCAGATGTTGAAAGGCTTTCCCTCCAAACTCTCCATCTGTGGCAAATAGCTCCTGCTCAAGTTGATGCTTCTCTGCTGCCAGTTAGAACACAAATCT
>NW_007577815.1:149996-154719 GCF_000690725.1 Stegastes partitus
GCAAATAGGAACGCTCTCTGAACAGTCCTGTTTTCTGGCATTATTTATGGTATTTCTCTACAATTTATGGTAGGGAATGTACATTTTAAAAGAAGAACAAGTTGTAATTTAGAGGCAACTACAGTTACAGTTAATGTCAATTACAGTGGCAACACTATAAAAAATACAGTTTATTATTGAAAAGTCGAGCATCAGTATTTAACAGTGAACCTCATATTCAAATAAAGACAATCAACAAACAGAAAAACTTAGGTTTCAAATGGGACATTTTTATAAAAAAAAAAAAAAGATTGTATTCAACATTACAAAGGTAACTGTGCAAAAATTCTTTTGAAGTTGCATCTTAAAAGAGCATTTTCAATTTCAGTGACAGTTTAGACTCTAGCTGTTCTCTATTAAGATGGGTCATATTTGTACACTACTTCTGAAACCCAACTGTTAAAAATGAATACTGTTTAAGGAGGTATCAATCACATTTTGATTTCATTGGCAACCCAGTGTGTAATTGTGAATACATACAATTACAATAGTGATGTCTTTTTTTTTTCTTTTACTATGTTGGCTACATACTGTATAACATGATATTATACATATGGTAGGAGAAGAAAATGAGATGATTAGGTTATGGGATGTTAACTCAGGTTTGGCAGATCACTTGTCAGTTTGGATCACCCAAATCAAAACCTTATTTTATTGGTGCCATAGTTTACTTCAGATGTAACTGGTAAAAGCATATTTGAGACATGGAACAACATCCATGACAATATGCTTGGCTATCAAGCTATAAGAAATAAAATAACTGACATCTATCAGTCTAGAAAGGGTTACAAAGTCATTTCTAAAGCTTTAGGACTCCAGCTAACCACAGTGAGCAGTGGTGAACCTTCCTAGGAGTGGCCGGTCAAACAAAATGACCAAGAGCACAGCGAAGAATCATCCAGGAGGTCGCAAAGGAACCCAGGACAACATCTAAAGAACTACAGGCCTCAATTACCTCAGTTAAGGTCAGTGTTCATGACTCAACAATAAGGAAGAGACTGCAGTTCAAAAATGGTATCCACGGCAGAGTTCCAAGGCCAAAACAACCGCTATAAAGAACATAAAGGCTTGTCTTACTTTTGCGAACAAACATCTAAATGATCCCCAAGACTTTTGGGAGAATATTCTATGGACTGACGAGACAAAAGTTGAACTTTTTGGAAGGTGTGTCTCGTTACATCTGGCATAAAAGTAACAGCATTTGAGGAAAAGAGTCAGTCTAACATGGTAGTGGTAGTGTGATGTCTGTGGCTGCTTCACTGCTTCAGGACCTGGACGACTTGCTGTGATTGTTGGAACCATCAAATCTGAGAATGTTCAGTCATCAGTTCGTGACCTCAAGCTGAAGCGCACTTGGGTTCTGCAACAAGACAGCGATCCAAAACACACCAGCAAGTCGACTCCTGAAAGGCTTTTAAACAAAAACAAAATGAAGGTTTTGGAGTGGCCAGTCAAAGTCCAGACTTGAATCTGGTTAAAATACTGTGGCATGACCTTAAAAAGGCAGTTCATGCTCAAACCCTCCAGGGCTGCTGAATTAAAACAATTCTGCAAAGAGTCGGCCAAAATAGCTCCAGAGATGTGAAAGATGTTAGGGGACGGTTCGGAGACTCAAGTGCAAGGCAACAGATCATGACAGGCAGGTAGATAAAACAAAATGATTTATTGTACAAACTGGAACCAGGTACAAATTTTAACAAAGGCTGGCAGGGCAAACTACGCCTACTAGTGGTCAGACTGGGCTAAACACACTTGTTACAGCCCAACGAAAGCACAGACATATTCAAAAAGGGAACAAGGGTAGTTTTAACTTTCATTTGTTTTATTTTAAAAACAATTTGAAAAAAATGAATGAACTCCCAATCACCCCATGCCCCAAAAATATAACCAAAGTTACCACTCAATGGTGGACCCGGCAGATCGGCCAAAAAAAACAAAAAGATGTGGCACCAGACCAACCCTATACAGGGCCGTCAAAGCCAGTGCCAACACCGAACTAAAAGAAATCACCCCAACCTAAGTCCAAGCCCCAAGGGCGAACGAAAACTGGCCGGCCGATCCCACCGGGTCAAACAATCTAAAAATCAAGAACAAAAGATGCCAGGCCGGCATCAATGAAGCTGCCAACGTGTCAGTCGGAATACGAGTGCGCGCACCGGTCCGAGGTGCGCCGCATCGAGGTGGAGCCTGTAGGGGAGCTGGTCTGGAGGCAAGAGCGAGAGAGAGTGAGCAGAACAGAAAGCCAGCCTATTTATAGGCGGAGCAGTAGCTCTATCAATTACTGAAAAAAAAAAAAAAAAACTCAACTAAACATGCTCACCTGAGAAATACTAAAATGTACAAAAAAACAAGCTCCAACAAACATAAAGCAAGGGGAAAATATGCTGAACTAAGGAAAAGGGTAAAAAATGTGCCCCCAGCACATAACACTAAATATACATGGAACCGAGTGAGGAACTGGAAGCAGACGGGGCACAAAACTCACAGACGAGTGTAAACTAAGGGAGAAGCAAAACAGGAAGCACACTATAGGGTGCGAGTGAAATAAAGCTCCCACTAAGTGACTAACGTAATAAGCGAACTGGCAGACGACTGCTACCACCAGGGCTATCGCTAAATACGACAGGCAGGATAAATGCTAGCACCAAGGCTGGCGCTAAGTATGGACAGGCAGGACAACAAACGCTGAAGGGGCTGGTAGGCTAATGAATCTGGCAACAGAATACTAGGCTTAAACAGACCTGACGGGAGCCGAACAAGGAGAGAGGGGAAGCAGGAGGAGGGTTGGTTATGGAGTCGGGGAGGGAATGATGGTTGGTGGTGACTGGTGGCGGACTCCGGGGAAGCCAGGGAGGGGAAGGCGAGCGGAGCAGGTGCCAGTTGGAGGACGGAGACGTGGCTGATGATCAGCGTCGAGACGGACGGACTGAAGAGGACGGACAGGTGGCAGGAAGGTGGGAGTGAACGGCGACAGAACTGGTGAATGGTTCAACGGCGTGGCGCTGGGGCATTGTCCGACCGCAGCTGAAATACCAGCAGACCGAAAGGTCGCAGCTGGAGCGGACCAATCCCGAAGTAGCAATCAGCCGATTGGTTATTAGGCACACCTGCCTGCATGCCGTGCTGGAGCCCACGAGAGAGAGAGAGAGAAACAAAGAGCAAGAGATAGAGGGAGAGAGAGGCAAAGAGCAAGAGATAAACAGAGAGAAAGAGACAGAGAGACGAGGACAGGGGCCGAGGCTGCAGGGACATGACAAAAGACTCATTGTCAGTTACAGAAAACACTTGATTTCAGTTGCTGCTGCTGAGGGTGGTCCAACCAGTTATTAAGTTCAGGGGGCAATTAGTTTTTCACAAAGGGCCAGGTCGCTTTAAATAGTTTTTTTCCCCCTTAGTAAATGAAAAATCATCATTTAAAACCTGCATTTTGTGCTTACCCGGGTTATCTTTGTCTGATATTTACATTTGTTTGATGATCTTAAACATTAAAGTGGGAGGAAATATGTAAAAAAATAAGAATTTGAGAAGGGGGAAATACTTTTTCACGGCACTGTAGGCTCCTTCTGCTGCTGCCGCTCAGGCCACTGCTAGTGGACAGGCTTCACTTGGGTCTATATCAAAAACAAGTTGTTTGAAGTTACGCCTGATTCTGCAAACCTTCTCCAGGTGAACAAACAGAGGCATCTCAGTACAGACTAACACCTCATACGATCATTTTATAATGGTAGAAAACCTGTTGAACATCAACAGCTTTTTAATACCAAGGCAAAACTAAACTGCAACTACAAATACCTTTTTAGGGAAGTCTAACAGTGGCTGACTTAAGTTTCATATTAATGTAATGATGAAACTTTTTTATTTATGTCTTTGGAAAGTTGCAAATAGTTTGATACTGAACTTACTTATGGTATGAAGGGGGTGCAGAGTTTTGTTTTGGTGGCATAGGCTTTCCTTTCATCCACATTTTATTTTTGCAGTGTCATTTTTAGCCGACAAAAGTGCCATGAATTCTTGATGAGAAGTCTGGAGGTTTGCAGGAACCATCTTTGAAAGGAGACAACTTAATGGCTGAATTTATCTTCTTTCGCCAGGATATGGCCAATCACATAGACAGCCAATATTCTGGGGATGTTTTTTCCTTTTTTTTAAGGATAGATGATGCCTTTGAATCAGATGTTAAAATACTGCCATGCTTTAGATCTTTGCTATTGACTTCTTCGGTGGCTCTCTCTCTCTCTCTCTCTCACACACACACACACACACACACACACGTCACCCCGTCACTTTATCCCTGGGATTTAGAAGTGACAGTTCTATTTACCCCATGGAGAGTCAAAAGCTGGGCTTGGACAGTCTTCAACCAATTCCATCTGATTTCATAAGCAGAATGCAGTGACAAGTCCTCATAGGAATTCACTTAGAGATAATAATCATTCTAAATGACTCTTAATTAAATTAAATGAAACACCTCGTATTTAAAGCAAACTAAGCTGGTAGGCAGGGGCCAACACACTGTGGAATGCTGATGCAGCAAAGGCACATCAAGGGTTTCACTATAAACTGGTTATTGCTACCTGAAACTCATTATTAAAAATATTAAATATAATATAATATTAAAATTAATACAATTTTACATTTAAAGCCATTTTTTTTCTTTTAAATTACCTTTTGTTTGAAATATTTT
>NW_007577815.1:154819-174070 GCF_000690725.1 Stegastes partitus
TTTTTTTTTTTTTTTTCCTGTGGCTATCTCGCGTGGGAAGAGTTCTTCAGATATTTCCTTAATGTTAGTTATTTCATCAGTCCATCGCTCGCCAGTTTTTACATGCAAATTGAAATTCCGGCAGCACACACCCACCATATAACACAGAGCCAAATGAGATGAAGATGACATGCAGGAAAAACATATCTCTCTGGAAAAAGAAATAAAACCCTCACTCAGGAATCTGGAGATGTCTCTCTCTCTCTCTCTCTCTCTCTCTCTCTCTCTCTCTCTCTCACACACACACACACACACACACACACACACACACAGGCATGAGCCTCCACTGCACCAGTCCTATAACTGTCTTTAGAGGATTCCAACTGTACTGACCAACCAGCCTGCAGATCAATAACCTGGCAGCCTTTGGCCCGGAGCACATAATAGTGTCATCAGCACAGGTGGCAGTCAATGCTGATGAAAGAACAGTGGTTACAAGCTCAGTGTAATCTTCACCACACAAACCTGGCTACATAGCGTAAGTGCTGCTTTCTGCATGGTTCCCGAGAAGCCCCAGTGTTGTAATTGGGAGTTTTATCAGGCAGTCAGTCAGATTTAAATTGGTAACGCATCTTGTTAGAAGGCCACAGCTCATTCTGATTATGCCAGACCATCTGAAAGAAGGAGAGCCTGTGCACTTTGTTGCTAAGTGAGGTTCAGTGTTCATTGTCAATGCTGGAATTAGTGTGAGAGGGGAGAGTTGAGGAGGACCATGCACAGTACAATGTCTGACTGTCATGTTCCATCACAGAGCTGCAATACGTTTCATTTTTTAAATGAACCGTAGTCACAAGTCTTTATTATTTCCAGTTTCAAACTGCAGTGTACTGATGAAAGTCAGAAAAAATACGTATTCAGACTTTAGGGGTTTCATATATAACAAACCTGAAGAAACAATTCTGTTAAGAGTGAGGTGTTTTCAATTTTCCTCTTTGAAATCAGTTTTCGGCTCCAGCATGTGTGGCCGAATTACTCAAATATTACATCTTGCCATTCTGTAGTGTAGAATAGTTTTATAGTGTTTGAGCAGAGTTATAGATAAGCTACTAAGTTTGAGCTGTAATGTGTGTGTGGAGAGAAAGACTATGCAGATCCACACATTCTAGAGGCAGCAACACTGTTCATGAGAGGCATTTTAAAGTAGGAAGAAAAGATTGTTTTGGAAAAAAACACTTCTAAATCTGTAATGTTGACACACAGAGATGAGACTTTTTTAGTAGATGCAACGTGACATGCGGATGGTGACTCTTTCTCCACTGCACTGTGCCTCCACAGGTATTTTGCAGATAGGCAGGCCTCCATGTTGCCCATGAGGAATGAATGAGTATGAGAATTAGTGACATGTGCCAAGACAGGGCTGACTTGTGCCTAATGGGTGTAGTCAATGAATCATTGATTAAGCCGGTAAGTCAGGAGTCTTCCCCTGCCAGTGTGCCTAGGAGTCTCCCTGATGTGCACTTGCACGCAGATGAGCTGCATGAAATCACGACACAGTCTACCTAACACACACATACACACAGCCTTCAAGCAAAAAGCGGAAAAAAAAAAGAAAAAAAAGTGAAAAGCCAATTAAAAATACATGGCTTGGCTTTTGGGAGGGCCTGCAAATTTGCATACATTACTCTATACCCTGAAGGTTGAACTGACAGTTGCGTGCTGCTGTACATGCAACATACAGCCCGGTGCAATGTAATTAAACTTGTTGAACATGACCCGGTTGCAAATGATTGTATTCAACCAGAAGCATTGTCGAGTCACTGGAAAATAAACAGCTACATGTGCTTCAGCAGAGGTGATTCTGACAAATCGATTGTGATCTACACGCGTTTGCTGCACGTACGTGGAAATGTGACAGTGATCTAACCAACCACTTGACGAACAGCTTGGAAGATGAGAAGCAGCAGAAAGCAATCATCCGCAGTTAAAGGTTAGATTTCTCCTGTTGCCATCTCTCTGCTATAATGATAATCTTGGGGGGGTTTGATGATGCTTTGCAGTAGTAATGTTTTCAATCTCCCTGAGGGATTGAGAATGAATGGGATTGGGAGGGAGTCCACCCTGCTGCCCTTTAAGCCCATCAATTATGAATGTTCAACATTTGTCACTGAATTAATAAGAGCTTGTTGGTGACTGGTGTCCAGGGTGCTTCATATTGGCTTCTGGCGATTGCAAACAATCTCAGATTTTGATGTATAAATCAAAATGGGTTCCTTCAATAAAGGAACCCATTTCAAATCCTCAGAGATTTAAGGAGGCGTGATGTGAAATTTCTGTTTCCAGGAGACGACACTTGTTGTTGGCAAGCTTGTGGCAGGGCATGATCAAGAAAGGTTTGGTCATTTTCTTTAGATTGTTTGGTTTAACGCATCTTGCTGATAGAGTTTCCTGCTATGTGAACTGACCCTTAACAGATAGAACTGTTATGGCTTTATGGTTGACAATGACACCCATTTCCAGTGTCCTCAGCCCATTAAATAGATGCTATCATCTCACATCATTCCCATACTGATGGCCCAGTAGGGACCTCCTCCACCCTCAAGTAGACTCAGTAGGCAAGTTATCACCTTATTTCATGGCAGTGGAGCAATAATTTTGCACATACCAAGTGAAACAAATGTCAGCATTTAGTAGTTGGGGGCATGAATCATCAGCCATGCTGCACTTGGTGAAACTGAGTGAGAGTCCTGTCTTTTTCCTTTTATTATTTTCACTTGCTGTTTTTCACTCTGTGTTTACTTGCATTTTTAGTCAGTATTTGGTTAAATTTAAGTGCCTACTTTGTTAGGTTAAGTGGAGGGGATCACTTTTCGCAACTACATTGCATACAATTAAAACACCATATATTGACACCATTAATGCTACAAACTACAAGTTTTCCCCTTCGAAGTAACCCCCCCTGGAGTCTAACACACTTTCCCAGCCTTCTCTGCCACGCCGCCATGCACTTCTGGAAGGATTCTTCCAGCTCCGTCGTTACAGCCATCTTGATGTCGTCCACGTCTTCAAAACTGGTCCCCTTGACGACCCTCTTGAGCTTGAGGAAGAGGAAAAAATCCCACAGAGCCATGTGGGGTGAGTAGGGAGGTTGCTCCAGTATGGCAATGTTCTTCTCAGCCAGGGAATGTCGGATGTTCAGGGCATTGTGAGCAGGCGTGGTGTCATGGTGAAGCAGCCATGACTTGCCACAAGTCTCGCCTCTTCTTGTGCACTGAATTAAGCAAACGCAGCAGGATCTCTTTATAGACATGTTGGTTGATCGTCTGAAGGGGAAAACTGGTGGTTTGTAGTTTGGGTTTGAAATATATCTTTTGTGACACAGGTCCTGGAACTTTCCTGACACACTTCGTAAACACATCCTTCCCTGATACCAGGCTAAACAGGACCTTGTTCCTTGAGAGGCCTCTCTTAGCTTTCCAAAGAAAAGGACATTTTTGCTTGAATCATTTAAATGCTTGTCTCTGACTCCTGACTTAGAGTAAACACTAGAATGGCCATTATGGCTAACTGAATAAAGATCTGGACAACTCATTTTAATGATTAATGAAGATGACCCGTTGCAGCTCATTATAAGAGAAAAGCAGAAGAGGAATCTGCCACAACTAGGGCTGTTATAATGTGCGCTGCCTTTTCTGCAGATTTGAAAGAGTCTGGGTTGACAGTTTTCCAGAGAACGTATGAATATATGTGCTTGCGTGTTTGCCCCCAAGGGACTCAGCAGGTCAGGGTCAGGCATGGTGCTGATGGACCTCACTTACTTGAGTAGAAGAAATTATGGCACGCTTTGCAGCCAGAGGAATGCTGGTTCAACCGTGGCCTGTTTGACTGGCAGCCCTTCCTCACACAAACACACATACTAATACCCACACAGCCCACCTGAAACACTAAGCAGCCCTGACAGGTCCAGACCCTCCAGGACAACAGCATCTGAAGGATGTATGTTTGCTGGGGGGGGGAGAACAACAAAAAAGTGTGCTGCTGTCATGTAGTGCTCTCTTTTTGTATTTCTATTTTAACTGAAATGGTAAAATGTAGTAATTGTGTTGATTTGCCACTGATCAAAATAAGGAAAGTCAGCCAATCAGTGTTTTGTGCATTTTCAGTCTAATGCATGTGATGCGGATCGTTTGACTGACAGTTAATTGTAGGTGCTATCTGTGGGACGCCATTATAAATTCAGTCTAACACAACATCGTGATTGGATTAATCAAAATGTCTGAATTAATGTAATTATCATGTTGCATTTTCACTCAGTGTCCTGCTGCTCGGCTGTTTGTAGGGAGAACAAAAAACTAAAAACTTGACTCTTTAATCTTCTCGAACTTTAGTGGCCTAGAAATGGTCTGATTCAGAGATCCTGCATACATGCACATAAGACCGAAGATAATTAGCCTTTAAAATGACACTTTTTATACGTACAAGATGCTCTTCCATAATATGTGGAGGCACAACAGGAGTCCGGCTGATAAGTAGACAGATACACCTTGACAAGCCCAGATTCCCTCCAGACATAATGTGGGACTCCAACCATGCAAGCACAAAGTGGATAAGACAGCCCGCTAATCTATTCTGTTTCTGTATATTTCATCAGCAACCGGTGTATCCGGAAACAGTGTCTTCTTGGTAAAAAACACAGTGATGCTCACTGTGCGTCTTTAAAGCACAACAATGACTTCTAATGAGCTCTGTAGAACACTGATATCCTATCTAGTTATTATTGCCTTCAGCACAAGACCATCAGAGAATGCCACTTTGGTTTAGTAGGGAGGAAAACAGCAACTCAAAAGTGTTTGTGGCAGTGAACACACTCAGCTCATAAACACATACAGTGAACAAAGGTTACCGTCTTGTAGAGGTGCTTGAGTTGAGCCTCTGATTAGGACGGTTTTAATCATTCTCTCTCCCAACAAAGACACAATATGTCATATAAAATAATGAAAAAACAAAACAAAACAAACAAATTTATTGTGCCAATCGGAAGTTTCAGCACACTGACTCATTCAAAAAATTATTTCCTTATTGTTACTATTATACATCCAACATTTCCTGACTGCAACTGTGATAGGTTTAATGTCCTCAGTATTGTTCTACAAAATAACGAGTAGGTGTCTCATTAGTTTGACCGGTACTGTTTATAATACTTTAATAAATATATGTAGGAAAAGTTTCCACAGACTGTGTACACATGGATCTCTGTCATGACTTCAGTACTGACAAGCAGAGATCCTATTTTCAGAAGGAGCTCCAGTGCATCTTGGCAACATCTTCACTGAAAGACAAATTACTTAACTTGTAAATCTGAAGGTAACGATGCTGCAAGCAGCTGGTGATTTACCATGCGATACTGATATCATATTTATTTCATGCTACATGCTTCTCTCTGACACGTGCTATCTTTGATGAGCCGGGAATGGTTTTATTTTTCCTGACTCAGCCTTTTTTCTGTGTATCCATGCATTTATGTGTCCATGTTCATATGTGTCCATGTACATGTCTGAACTTGTGTAAATATGTGTCTCTTTATACTTGTGTGAATGAGCTGTGGGCGCAGCATGCTCCCCTCCCCTCCCCTCCCCTCTCTGCATATCATATGTAAAATTCGCTCCGGTAATGAGAGCAGAGCTTGCAGACGGCTTCAGGGAAGTTTAAGGAGGCTGCGTTTCAGCCTCAGGAAATTATGAGGCAAAAAATATTTTATTAATGTACCATTAAAAATTGATTCACGTTCATTACTTTTTCTGATAACTTTCATCCACTTTGTATGCAGAGAGAGAATTTCATTTCCTCCAAGAAGAAGCATTAGTGGTTTGATGCAATAAGCGCTAAATATTCTTTATCCGTAGATGGCTGAATTAGGGCTGGTGTTGAGAATCTGCCAATCAGGACATAGAGCTATAATAGACTCAATAATCCTGATACTACTACCAGAGCTTAGTAGGGTTTACAAACGGAGATGTGCTTTACTTTGCACGTTACATGCAGGAGAGTGACTGCAAATGTATTCAATGGGTTCACATGTACGGCTCACCTAGCATGCCAAAAAACAAATCAAAGAAGGAAAGTGAAATATCGTACACATGTTAATGGTAAATGGTCTGCACTTATATAGCACATTTCTACCGTAGTGCCACTCAAAGTGCTTTATAATGTGTTTCTCATTCACCCATTCATACACACATTTACACACCAGTGGCAAAAGAGCTCCCATGCAAGTTGCCTGCCATCGGGAGCAACTTCAGGTTCAGTGTCTTGCCCAAAGATGCTTTGGCATGCAGAGAGGTCACGGATCGAACAGCTAACCTTGCAGTCTTTGCTCGAGCACCTGAGCCACAACCATTTATTGTCGATTTTCCTTTTAAAAATACATTTACTCTGTAATAATTAATTAAAAACTGATTTTTACTCAACAGATGGGTTGATACAAGGGAGGTTACTCTTGATGCAAGAGATGGTGACGCATCCGACAATTAAGAAAGATCAGTGTCTCCCTTCATTGGCTGCCACCTCAGTCAGTGTCCTGGCTGAGATCTGAAACACAAAATCCCTTGGTTGCAATGATGTTAAGAACTAAAGCACCAGTGTTAAGTTTTTGTTGTTTTTTTTTTTTTTAACCACATACCACCTTGTATTGACAATGGTGGCTTCCTAACAGATACCATTTCCTATGTAGGAAAGGGCTGCAGTAATAATGCAGAATATGAAAATGTAACTCTTCAGATTGTGAGAAATTTTAAGGGCCTTAAAACATCAACTGATATCAGCCCAGGAAAAAACAAAAACAACAACAAAAAACTTGATGTTTGCATGGCGTTCCTGCTGTTTGACTGCAGGACCAACAGCATGCTATATTATGTATGAATATTCTGCCGTTTCCAATATCAAAACTGCCAGGCCCTCTGCTTCTGCTTAGCTGGGAGTTTTACTCTCAATCTTTTCCCCCATTCCCTCTGCTTGGGTGTGATCAGGTGTGTGGGTGGGCACCTTTCTAATTAACAAGAGTGACACACGTGCGTGGGGCCAGATGACCTGCCTCCAATCAGCACAGACTGTCATTCTGTACCTGACCCTTGATCTAGACAACAGTCCTTCACCCAGGCACTCTTGAACTTGTAAAGAACTGATCCGAATGAGGGCTTACTGAAGTTTCTGGTTGGATGTGAAAATGTAGGAACAGAGTGTGGTACAATTATTAACACCTGTTGTTTTATATCTTCTTTTGACATCCTCCACTTCCTTGCATTGATATCTTTCAGTTTTTGTTGTATAATTAACCAAAAACAACTACTTTAAAATTCCACGTTCTGTTATATTGTGATAGCTAGCAGCTAATGTTGAGCTAACTAAGAGGTTCAACGACTGGGATAGTGACTATAGCTCACTCATTACTTTTGTGATTCATGCAGTTTAAGCCACAACATCCTATAGACTTCTTCCCTTAGAGTCTTGTGATTTGATTTCCATGTGGCATGACAAATTTACAGTGTCACGATGAATTAAACAACTGATATAGTAAGTCAAGGCATGTATGCTTTCATATAGTTCTAACACTGTTAAAAAAAAATAACAAAAAAAAAACCACACACATATATATATATATATAATACGAGAATATTCATTTAATGTTTAGTTATTCTTCTTCATTTCATTCCTTTGTTTGATTTACTTTTGTGCAAGCATGTTAGGTCTTTCATACACCCAACCTGAAATAACCTGAGTAATGTGTCAGCACACTGCACGTATCTGGAGATACTGTAGATGATATATACATAGAAAATAAAGAGTCCGCACATTTTCTCTTGAGTTGTGAAGTCACTGTGCCACTGGCACACAGTGCCTCCGCAAAGCTCCTTAAATCACTCGCTAATTCCTTCTGTCCTGGAAAAGAGCAATTGTGCATATTTTATATGCTTCGTATGGATGCATAAGGGATTTGCACTGGGTTGGTTTTGCTTCGTCCCAGATCAATACCCTTCTTTTCTTAGTCCTTTTCTTACATTTACTGTCTCTCATGGCTTAAACTAGCACACATGTGAAGGTGAGAGCTGGGAAAAGGAATAAAGATTTCATATACTCACCGTAGCCCCAGTCCTAGAAATAACCCTCCTCCTCTTCCTTTAAAGGCAGGGACAGAACAGCTCCAACCCCCACAAAGTTCTTTGGCTCACATGTTTTCCAGCTTGCAGGCTCCAACTCCTCTCCATCACTCTTATCATGCTTCAGGTAGAACATTAGAGATGGTCTGATTCCATCTCTGGAAGCCAAAAATCAGGTATAATGTGGGCTATCAGAGGGTTGCAACATGAATGAGTTCCAAATAAAGCATAGGCCTTACCTACCCCTGATTACAAGGCTTTACTCTAGAAATATACAGGTGAAATCAGAAAAGATATGCAGCTGCAGTCTTGTAATCAGTTCACATTTTTGATTGATGGCCCGGTTCAAGAAAGTGTCACTGACAAATTGATGAATGCGGTCTGATCCTCTTGTGTTAAGAGAATTTTTATGGTTCCTTAGAGGTCAGCACAGATACCTCGGTAACACTCTGGCTTCTTTCCCGACACGCCTCCTCATGCAGAAACCAATTTGGGACCCTTTCCCATTTACATTCTATTATTCAAATTTTAAAAGAGTGAATTAATGAGTCTTGCTTCCTGATGGGCCGCTGTTGTCTGCATAGCTTAATTAGAATAATCTATCTTCATGGGTCAGGACACACGAAGCCCAGCACTGCTGGAACATTTCACTGGAAACGAATGTAATGAAAGGAGCTCCACCGCAGTGAACGGGGAAAACATGCAGAAGATTCACAGTGAGACACGTGCACTTCCGACTGTGATCATCCTTCGGTCAGTTTCACAACATATTCTTTGCTATTACACGCAATCACTGCGCAATAACACCGATGCAAACCAAAGTGAAATTAAGCCTTCAGTCTGTGTATGTTTTCCTTTGCTGCGTCTTTAATATGTGTGACAAATGTGTTTAGTGGAACTAAAGCAGAATAAACCTGTCATCACTCTGTGCTGCACTGCCGTCGCAGAGCATCGGTGATGTTAACAGTTCCAGGTGGGATTTGTCTTGTAAATGTGTTATGTAATTGTCTCACTTGGGAACTGGGATGAATTAAGAGTGTTGTGATACTGCAGAGTTTTCAAGACTGAAGTCAGTGACGTGTTTCCAGAGATCTAAACAAGATGTAAAATACAAAACGACAAAATAAAGACAGCCGATGCTTAGTGATCATTTAAAATATGAAGAACTGCTGCACGTTGTAATTGACATAAACTTCCAGAGCTCAGCTCAAACCATAGATTTCACCTGAGATTCTGAGATTGGGTTTTTTCGAATAGTTTCTGTGGCAGTAGCTATTCCTGTATTGTATCTGGTTGTATTTGTTCCATGCTGTTGCAAATCAATGCAAACCATATGTTAGAGTTCTGCATAAAACAAATAAAGACAGTTCATTTTTAAGCTTTCTAATTACTAGATTAGCCAGATAGTGCCATATGGTTTTGTTAATAACTGTAAATAACTGTGACTGAGAGGTTTCCAAACTGATTTTATATATTTTTTTTTGTTGTAAATCAAAACTGAAGCTGTCTTTGAACTATGAAATGACACATGTAATTATGCAGTAAACAAAGCAAAATAAGTTGTATGTGTTAGATTCTTCGAAGCAGCAATCCTTTGCTTTGATACTAGATTTGCATGCTCTTTATTTTTCACAAGGTCGTCACCTGGAGCTTTTCCAACACTCTTGAAAGAGTTCCCACATTTGCTGAGCACTTTCTAACTCCATCACCTTTCCGGGTAAGCAATTTGTCTGTAAGTGATGCTGGTGCCAAGAGCTCCTTCTGAAGTAAGTTATATCTATATATCTGGGAGCGTGGGTGCAATGGAACAAGATCAAGCTCCTATAGAGTGTGTGAAACAGTTTTCATGTATTTAATAATTAAAGAATGCTTTTCCAGGAGTCTGCAGTCTGTCTCCTCATAAACTAACTTACTTTGGCTTAGGTTGGTGATTGTGGAGGTCAGGTCATCTGATGTAGCACTCCATCACTCCACTTCCTGCTCAAACAGCCCAACAGAGGCCCTGGCTCTGGTTCTGATTCATTGTCCTGAAAGTTTCTTCAAGTGCAAAAACCTATATTGTTCTTGAGATGTTCTGGACTGACTGACCTTCATATCCCACACTTTGAGAAACTTTACCAGTTAACTTCTGAGAAGGCTTAAAACCATGCCTGGAGACGACCTCATGAAGCTGATTGGGTAAGATGTTGGTAACACTGTGCATAGTTGTCATCAAGGCAGACAGTGGCACATTTGAGGGATGTAACATATCTCTTTGTTAATATTTCTTTGATCATGATGTACTTCCATTTGTGGTATTTCGTAGCTTTCATAAAAAACTAAAGAAAACTCCTCAAATGAGAAGGTGCCTCCAAGCCTTTGACTGTATGTCTCTCTCCTTGTACACTTCTCTGCTCCTTTAAAAAGTCAGCATGCAACTCCATCCATAAATAACCCTAAATTCCCATAATCCAGTAGTCACGGTCTGACTTCATTGTTGCATTTTGTGTTATGCATTTTGTACGTTCCAAAAGTCATGGCCACTGTCTACCAGTCAGGATGGTTGTCCGTTGATGCAGATGGATCCATACATTTTGTTTTTAGTGTTAAGTGCAGCAGAGGTTAACTGAAAAACAAATAAAACATACAACAAACAATTTTCTGTGGTCCCTTGGAGGTGGTGACTGTAACTTAATTTCTAATCCTTGAAGTTAGTGTGTCATACGCCAATATTAATTACAGTTATGAATAAATATGAATTATTGTAAACAGTGATAAAGAGGCCGAATGAAAAAAGCAGCATAAACCAGCTCAGAGCTTATATAGTTGCAAGTGTCTTTTATTCTTTTCTCAGACACAATAGAGCACATAACCCAGAGCACAAGGGGACTATATGAGAGGTGGACATCCTGTGATGAAGAAGGAACGACTGATCCAAAGCAACATTTGGACAGAAATGTTATCACTCAAGTTGAGCAAAGCAATTCAGTGGAGTTTTTTTTTTTTATTTTCTTGCAATAACAAATTGTACGTGCACGTCTTATTTGCAATATTAAAAAAACACATTTCTATAAATTATTGTTAATGCCATCGGCGGTGGAGTCTCTCCCATCAGCTGGCGGCTCTGACATCAGCCAGCAACAGTTCTTTCAGTTTTCAGTCCATGATGTTCAATGATGATTTTTTTTTTTTCTCTTTCTCTACAGTACAAATCTTCAGCTCTATGTTCAAGTGATTTCAGCTGTCAATAAACTTGGACATCTTTGCAAAATAAAATGCTTTAACAACACGAGTCAAAGCTACATTTTGATCAAACACAGGTCTGCAGCTGACACTGGAAATGACAGTAGATGAATCACTTATACTGTAAACAGTTAGCAATTACAACTTAATCTGATCCACAACAGTAATATAGTAATCATTTCTATTTTTCCTCAACATCTTTAATTTCTTAACTTGACATGTAAGAAAGAAGAATGCTACATAAGCTTTGTCTATATATATATGTATATATGTATATATATACATATATATAAAGGTGAATTACCCTTTAAACACTCAAACAATATTAATATTTTCTTTTGTGAAACCATTACAATTATAGTTCAGTCCTTTGTACCTTATCTACATTCTACAAGGCTCTATAGTGGAATGGATTCAGTACATGTGAATGTTCAACTCTCAACAGCAGTGTTAAATTTCACAAAAGCAACCAGTTACACCTCCCTGAGATGAAGACCATACTGAAATGAAAGTATCTCTAAACCTCTAACACTGGCCACATACTGTCGACTCCATATGCTGCATTACACAGGAAAAAACAAACAAACAAACAAACAAAAAAAAACAGTTTTAATGTGTCGAAAAGATTGTGTCTTTTCATATATTAAACTGGGAGACACTGAACAATTTTTAGTGTAAATATTGGCCTATTTCGCCTCGAGTAGCATTGGGCATCATTTCTGTCAGTTTTGATCAACGTGTACTCATAAATATAATCTCTGCTTTTAGATCTGGGAGCACTTTGCTACGAAGAGAAATTGCATCTGGGGCCACAAATATGAATGGCCAAACAATCACATGGATGAAATAATCGAGGATGAAGCAAGATGTCTTCTTGCAAACTGTGGTGCAGATTGACAGTTTTGGTTTGGAAAAAATCTCAAGGCACCTCCAAGGTGGGAGCACTATCCAGAAGGACAGCTTGCAGAGAACGGCTGAAATAAACTCGTCCAACCAAATATGAATGAACAAACCAATGATCCATTGTGTGTGACTGCGTTTTGCGAAATCGCCAAATGTAGCCCCCCCCTCACATGATGCTGGTGTTCGGGAGGTGTGGAGCTACGGGGGACTCAGACACTGTTCCGAATATGCATTAAGCAATTCAGTCGAACATACAGCGCTGAAGGCGCTGCATTTTTGCTTTTTGCAGATGAAGGGATTTTGTTGGCTTCAGGAGGCCGCGACCTTTAGTGCACACAGTGACAGTCTGCAGTTAAGTGTGAAGCGTTACAGATGGCTGTTAGCACCTCTGAGTCTGAGATGATGGTTTTCTGCTGGAAGATGGCGTCTCTGTTTGAGTGTGTCTCCGCAGAAGCATATTTTCAGCTGTAGACATTGGGTGGAAGAGTGGAAGTCCCTTTAACAAATGTTAAAAGGACTCAAATTCGTGGAGAACCGGAGGCCGACCCAGAACACACTAAAGAGAATATATAGCCCATGTGGCCTGGGAGGAGCTCAGGAGAAAGACGCAGGAGCTACTTAGTTTAGCCTGCTGCCACTGCTTCCTACACCCACATAAAAAAAATAATAATCCAGGGGAGCATGGATTTAGTTCAAAGAACAACTCATTGTTTGCCTTATTTGTTTCTTCCACATAAACGTGAGTGATGCTACTGTGTTCCCAGATCTCAGTAACTAACTTGGAGAGTGTGACGTTAATACCAATATGAATGATCTCCAAAACTTTGGGAAAAAAATAACACTGAAAGTTGTAATAAAAGTTTAAATAAAAACAAACAAACAAACAAAAAACCTGTGTAGATGCAGACATATCATATCGAGTCTGCTAGTTCTCTTGCAGCACTACCAGAGCCCCAGGGAAAAGTCCTTTACTGCTCAGTACAGCCAATAGAAGATAAAACCTTTACAACATATAGTACGAGTCCAATCAGTGTCATTATTGCCATCAACCCCTTCAAAGTTGCAAGGGGATTTTAGGTCCACTGCGAGAATGTATACCATAAAAGCTAAGTTACACTGTGTGTGCCATACACAATCTGATGGCAAAGGGAGTGAATTTCTCATAGTTAAAGCCCACAATGCAAAATAATATGTCCTTTTCTTCTAGTTTCAAATAAATATACTCTATTTCGTTCAAGTAAAATCAAACAAACCCTCATGTTTTCAGTTCAAAATTCCACTTACAGCAGTGAACATCCTGTGAAAAACAAAGTATAACTGAGTCCATGCATTTTTAGAAAGGCTGTCGTGTATTAGATCCACTTTGATGCTCACAGACTGTCAGTGGATTGAAAAAAAAAGAACAACAACAAAAAAAAAAAAACACAGAACACAGCTGCAGTGGAATGTCAAAGGTCAATGATTTAACAGTGGCCAGCAATGATGGAGGAACTGCTTAAATTGTACTTTATACTGACAGGTGAGAGAGTTGATGCAGTGCTAGAGTGTTACAAAAAAATCTCTTTATTTTTCCTCCTCGTCAGGGCGGCCAAAACAGACAGAGTGAAAAGCAAGGAGAGACAGAGAGACAGAGAGAGAGAGAGAGAGAGAAATTGAAATGATGTTGAGGAGAGCGAAAGCAGGGCAGAGGCAGAAAAAGCAGGGCAAGCTGACCACAGCTTGTCTGACATCAATCCAGTAGTTGGTTTTTTTATCGTCGTCCCACGCTCACTGGACACATATCTGATTCTTCAGACTGTTGGGGAAAAACAGACGGAGAGGGGAAAGGTTTGTCATTCTCATGTATAGTTCTAAAACAGCAAATGGCAGAAAAAAAGAAAAGAGAAATCAAGTGTCGTCTCACTCTTAATTTACACAAAATAATTCAGCCGTCATGTGAACAGAAGCAAACATAATGCAGCCTTTTTTTTTATCAGTGATATTAACATTCTACTCATCAGGTTATTTCTGAAATCTCTAAATAAATAAATTAGATAATCTGCTGTTGATGTGATCTTAAATCTTAGAAAGAATTTTGGTGAATTCGGTGTTTTCAGAAACAACAGAAAATATGAAGTCTGGTAACTTTTCTCCCTTATCTTCCTCCAAAAACACCTTTTCCTGATTCCAACAGAGGAAACAATCTAGAAGAGGCACCTCTTTCACAAACACAGTAAAACTAATGCTACATGCAGACGTTTAAAATAAATCTGTTCAGTTTAATTCAGTCATCACATAAGTTCTCTCAGGACACCTCACATAGAAAGGTATAGATGTTGCTATGTTAAATGTGAGAGAGAACCCAACAAATCCCAACAATCCCCTTTGACCAGCTGTT
Source organism: Stegastes partitus (assembly GCF_000690725.1). NCBI lineage: Eukaryota > Metazoa > Chordata > Actinopteri > Pomacentridae > Stegastes > Stegastes partitus. The sequence continues at coordinate 169,451 of NW_007577815.1, forward strand.
TGGGAACAGTGGGAATTAAAAAAGTCCTCTTTAACAGGATAAAACCTCCCACAGTATCAGGCTCAGAGCGGACGGCCATCTGCCTCAACCAGTTGAGGACAAGGTAAAGGGGAGAGAGAGGAAGCACTGGTCATTTTTGTAAGCATCCAAAAAAGACATAACTTAGGTTTATGTGGCAGAGCCCTCCAGTAGTAATTCTGACTCTTTTCTGTTCAAGAGGGAATAGATGTAACTGAGCCACACATCTGAGGAGGTTGAGGTAGCTGGATAGGTCAACACAATCTTGATACAGAGACCACTGCTTACTTCCTGTTTGGCCCAAACCTTAACCAAGTTGCTTTAAAAAAATAAAATAAAATAAAAAATAAATTAAAAAAATCACAAAATTCTAACGAATTTTCAAGGTTCCTGTGGTGATTACAATCTTAATGTAAGACTTTTAAAGACATTTTGAATACTTTAAAATGCAGACTGTAATTTAAAAAATGTTTTCACTGCCAAAAAAATAACAGAAAACAAACAGTGAGGCCTGCATATATATTGAATTTACTTCCATGTATATCACATTTCTGTCAGTACTTCCAAACTGTATAAAGCAAAAAATTGATTAATTGATCAATTAATGTGACCCATGCAGGCCCACTGGGTACAGGCCCAAACGGCCACACGAGGCTAAAAGACAACCACAAACAGACGGTAAACAACTACAAAGATACATATAACCACAAATAGACACTAAACGATGACAGTCACTCTACATTTCTTTCAGCCCTCCCAAAATAATGGAGCAACCAGTTTAAAATGTCTTGCTAATTACAGACTTTTGTTTATGACCTGCAGACTCGCTCTGTCAGGTTGTTGTACCAAAGCAAAACTAAACCTTGAAAGCAGCAGCGTCAGATCATAAAGATCCTCCTTGCTGCAGCTGTAACTGGTGCTGATACAACCGAAGCTCAGGTCAGAAAACACCAATGTATGTTTTTCTGGAGGGCAGCAAGTACAGCTAGACGATTAATGCAACATGTGACATTTCATTGTTTTCATGCCACTAGTTTGTTTCAGAGTAAGCCATCATTAGTCAGTGGTGTCATTGCAGTGTGGGACTAAAAATAGGAGCTGGTTCAAATTTCAGTCCTCAAGCAGCAACACAATGCAAAGCAGCTGAGCTTTGCATAGCAAATCTGGATGTGTTTTTTTTTATTTTTTTATTTTAAAACTGCTGTAAATCATTGATAGTCCAAACGTGTTTGCATGCAGTGTTGGTCCAGCGCTTGTGTGTGCCTGTAGTCCCAAGGGCAGTGCATTTGGAGAAGATTTGTGTCGACCTTTTAGGAAAAGCGTGACTATCCTGGGGTATGAACAAACTGCTGCAGATGAGTGGCTGCATAAATCACTAACTTTTATTTTTCCATTTGTCATAAAACATCAAATTAAATAGCAATACAAGAAGAAAAGTTCTACCAATAGTTTCAAGACTCAACTATAACTGATTAAGAAATGAAAGTGGCTTTTAGATGTCATTAGTTTCAGCCCTGTCATTAGGAGTAGTGATCAATAAATTCTGAAAGGACAATATCTGAAGGTTTAGTAATTGACTGAAAAAACACAATAATTAGGATTCTGTATATGAGCAATATGTGAATTACGTAATTAAGAAAGTAGAGACATGCAGCAGTATGTTTAATCTTCCCTTCTGTCCTTTACAATGGTTTTGTTCGACATATTAAACAAAGCCCTCTTTTTTTTCTCTCCTGACGTGCAGGGTTAGAAGGCTGCCATCTAATCCCATTGCTGTGTGATTGAATAGGTGAGTAAAAGCCTTTCGTGTATCGGTCCAGCAGCCTGGACCAACCGATGGCCTCATCTTATCAGTTTATCATGGCACTATTGCTGTCCTCATCTCTTCTCAGCTATCAGGACTGATATACTCGCAGGCTCAATCGCTCAACCCGCAGAGGACCGAGTCAAGACAAGCCAAAGGCTGATGTCTCTCAGACAGTATAAACAGCACCAGCAGTGTGCCTGTGGTTTAATAGCACAGATGGAAATGAATGTTAGAGGCATCCTGCAGTTTGCCCCAGTGGGGATACACGGTGACAGTGTAACCGGGGGCGTAAACATGACAGATTGACGGTTAGCATTGTTCCTGTTGTTTTATTTTTGCTGCACATAATCAATGTGGTTTTCACAGTCAGTGCAATGGGAATTGCATGTTGTCTTCAGGTGAACTAAGCACAGTAATCACAGTCTGCTCTGTTAAAGGAGCTTCCAGCTGTGTCTGTCCAATGAGGACAAAACAGCTCCATGCAACAAACTGTCAAGCTTATTTTACTGGAAGGCGCAATGTGGCAAAGTGTTTATTCAATGCATACAAACTGACTTAGATCTCAACACACAAAATGCAATGAACTTTCTTCAGCTTTTAGATCTGCTAACCTTAATACACAAAGCATCTGTGCAAGAAACGATGCAGGTGTACGAATGCACAAATCATTCAGCAGAGGGGCATAAAAAGGGTAATAAACATGGCTTTCAATCTAATTTATGATCCTCATTCTGCACAACTCCTGCTTTAAGTGTAGATGCAGCCAAGACAACTAAAGTCAGTGTAGCTGGATGGAAACTTGGCAATCCCCCTTTCATCTTGATGTTTTAATTGCTTTTGCACCAGAGACACATGTGAGCTTTTGGCAGGCTGTGATAGATGTGGAAAAATGGCATCTTGTATCTATTAAATGAAAATCTCAAAGAACACAATGACATGCTGGGGAGCACAGTGCTCCAAGGTAGATAGAACTTTACTGAAAGTTCTATCTACCTTGATTAAGTTTTAGAATTAACATCCTGAGACTACAGTAATTTTCTCTTGTTAAAGTCAAGAGCTGTGATTTTTCCAGGATTGCTTTTAATGAAATTGAAACCACTCATATGTAAATGCCTATAAGATAGCATGCCGGCTAAACGTTAAAACTAGATGCTAAGTTGAGGTTTATACTTACAGGTTGTAAGTTTGTTCTTCGATAATTATGCCTAAAAACTCTTTTGGGTTTGTTGTTGGAAGCTAAAAGCTGCACTAACCATTTGTCTATATCAACAATGACTGTGTGCTGTGAGCTGACTGCAGCTCACCTCTGAGGAACTTTTTACCGTCTTTCAGCTCATTGTTTTGGCTTACAGCTTCAGGATTGTGGTCTTGCTGCTCTCATCCAGCTAGTTTTGTAGTTTTTTGCTGAAAAAGCTGGGATTAATCCACTTTTCAAAACCAGCACGGCACTAAATGCAGTGATCACAGTGGATCTTTTAACAGCTAAAGAGACAGATATTTTTTCCAGAGTTTGTCGAGACTAAAACAAGAAAAGAGACGTATTGGACATAATCAACACTGTTCATCAAGTGGCCTGAAACATGACTCCTAATAAATGCTACTGTTGCTTCTTAACAGTGTTTTTCATTTTGAACATGTGAATGTTAAAGACGGACAAATAACTGTTTAATTACAAAGTCTATTTCAGTGACCTGCAGCATTGGTAGAATCTCACAGTGTAGCTGCTGATTAGTAAAGATTTTCTCTCCATCCAAAACATGGTCTTCTTTAATAGATTTTAGCAGTCTGACCTGTTGTTCTGCCATAAATAAGAAGCATTGTGCATTATGTAAAATTGTGTATCTGTCAGTCATGTTATCTTATGTTACCACATTTTAAAGTAACAAATTTAAGAATTAAACTCATCTACAAATTGTGACAAGAAGCAACAACAAAACAGCTCACATTACAAAAATGTAAGCGAATGTAACCTTATCAGGATGCAGCGTTGATGCTACTTTCAGTCAGATGTCTGTACTGTTGCTGTCAGAAGCAAAGTGTCAGTTCAAGGATGGCGTTCCAGAGATATCACTGGATTAATGTTCTCCATGTTGACCCAGAGAGCAAAGATCTTAGCGAGCAAATGAATGAACCATCTACTGCATAAGTTGAGAACAGGTAGCCAACGTGACGTTTATGTGACATCCTGACTTCGTCTCGCATCATGTTTAACTTTTTATTGTTGGTTTTTATGCAGTTTTATTTCAATTTTTCTTTTAACCATTGTGTTTTATCATTTTATGTACAGCTATTTAAATTGTACAGCACTTTAGTAAGACTTTTGTTATTTGCAAATGTACACAAATAAATGTGATTTTGATGTTAATATTTCTGCAGAACACATGGACCTGGACACAAGGCCATAAACCTGTAACTATGGTAACATTAGACTAAAACCTCTATAATTTTGTGTTGACGAAAATAAACAAAAATCAAAGGACGAAAATGTGACTAAATCCAAAACATTACAGATTAATTTGGATTCATTCATTTTAATTAAAAATAAAAAACAAAAAAGTGGAATCAGTAAAATAAATTTTTTCGACCCCCACAAGAAAGCTGCCTACATTTTTGTTTTTGTTGTCAAAATCTGTTTTGTAGATTGTTTGTTTGACATTGAACAATTGATCAGGAAACAATCAAGAGATGCTAGCAAAACAGGCCCTGTTAATCAAAACAACTGACATCTTTTGTCTGAATTTTCCTTGTCTCACATCTCCTTGAAATATTATCTATGGAGCTCAATATTAAAAAGA